>NC_040097.1:37138979-37442010 GCF_003369695.1 Bos indicus x Bos taurus | reverse complement strand
ACCTACTTAATTCTTATGATAGAGCTTCTTATGGTGAGAGAAAAAAGATTAGAGAACAAAAGCCAAGATTTAAAAACCTAAACAAAATTGTCCAGAGACAGAAGCTTAAAATTAGTACCAGGCAGAGAGGATAAAAGTGCTAGAAAACTCCATATGGTATTGTTGTAATTACTGACTAGACCTAGATTGCAAGCCTATGAAGTTATTACATGGCAACATTAAACGCACCGAGGCTGTAGGTCATCACTATCCATCCTAGGCATGAAAAGTTCTAACTCCAATACGTGAACACCCTTCCCCCTCAATGAAAAGAGGAGGAAGAAGTCAGGCATTGTTGGCCCTATTGATTTGGATGACACATGTTCTCTGAACCACCTAGAGGGATTCTCTGTAGACTGAATGAAATCCAAAGGTCAGGAAAAAAAAAAAAAACACCTGATAAATATAATTGCAATTTCCTTGCAGCACCATATTTGATGACAAGACATTTGACACAGTGACAATTTAATATGTGGAAAAAGACCAGACATACTGTCCATCTGTAGTAATTGATCTTCTGCAAGTTCCCACTGGGCACAGGGGGACAATGCTCATAAATAGCTTCTTCATGTAACCCAAAGGGAGAAGGTGAAAGACCTTGTTCATTTCAGTGACGTTTCCTCTTTCTCTCTAGGAGACAAGTTGACATGATGACATCGAGCAGAGGGACCAGAGGAGGTTGGGTGATGTGGAGGCAATCAAGGTAAGATGTTGAAAGGAAACTCAATCTCCCTCAGGTCAGGTTTATAAGTCTGCAATTATCTTGTATGACATACAAATAAATCTCCACTTCCTTACTTTGGAAAGAATGAAAGCATATTTTAGAAAAGCAAATGTGAGAATGAATGATTCTCACATTCAGAAATCTTCCATTCACTATGTATTATGGAAACTAAGAGCTGGTTCTATAGGTATCAATTTGATCTGAGATAACTTATTGCTTAGATAAGTGGCTCTAACATTTTAATCTAGAGTCTTAGCATAGTACCTGGCACACAATATTGCTGCTGTGCTGTGCTTAGTAGCTCAGTTGTATCCAACTCTTTGCGACCCCATGGACTGCAGCCCACTAGGCTCCTCTCTCCATGGGGATTTTCCAGGCAAGAATACTGGAGTGAGTTGATATTGTTGCTAAATAATATTTAAATAAATGGACTGATGAATTAATGGCCCCATCAACCAATTAATTTCCTCCAGGTGGTCTGGGGATCTGTCATTTAAATCAGTAGACCCAACAAAGCTTGACAACATCCCTTACCTTTAACTGAGGGAAAAGACAGTTCAGGTATTACAGTCAGAATTTTGCAAGGCTGGAATGTATAGCAAAGATCAGGTAGATGTTGAATATGCTACTGAATATACTACTCTAAAGTTTATAGAAGTCTTGGTTGGAAATAAAACTTGGACTACCTAAGGATTTAGAAAGCTTAGAAGGCTGCGAACTAGATGAAGACAAGACACCTAGGAAGAGGCAACAGATGGATAAGAGGCCTAAACACGGGGTCCTGGGTCAGTTTGGAGATTGTAGATATGAGAAGACAACATACTTAACTAGGAAGGAGTAACTGCTGTGTAGAAAGTAAGCCAGGGTGCTGGATATAGGGAAAAATAAGAGTTTCACCCTAGGAGGAGTGACCCATACCCATGTCCAATGCTGCAGAGAGAGACCAAGTTGAAGAATGAATACTGGTCATTAGATTTGACATTAACACTCTTGTAAAGGGTCATTAACCTTAACAACAGTGGTTTCAGGGCAGTGTAGGGGAAGACTTATGGTGAGGGCAGTCTGGTAGGTGATGGTACCCTTCATAGAGATGGGGTATATTGGGAAGACACATTTAAGGGAAGATTGAGATGGTGAGATCAGATCTAGATATAGTGAGCTTGCGATCATGTGGAATATTCATACGATGGTGTGTATGTAATTTTGAAATGAGGTAACTCTACAAATGAACTATGGTTTCGCCACTTACTCATCTGAAAGGCTATGGGTAAGTTAGTAAATGCTGAGCAGCTTCAGTTCCTTCAAGTGTAAGAGAGCATAATAATAATGAGCTGGAAAGGTCTGGAGAGATTCACATAAAGTATACACCTAGCACGTATTAAGCATTTGATACATGCTAGCTGTTATTGTAATTATGGTAGAGATGCCCTAAATATGGCTGCTCAGAAATTCCCAAAGTTATTATTATAATTCTCATCATAATCCCAGAGATTTTAAGTGGGTAATGTGAATGGCAGTGAGTTAAATAGCATTTTCTCAAGAAGATACTGAGTTGTTTAAAATTTGAAATACTTTAGGGAACTGACAAACTCATATAATGACATATGATCAAGCTGTTACAAATGAAAATGACAACAAATGAAAATAGGCTCTAGGCTTCCATTATGAAATGATATCTACTATATAATTTTAAATAAAAAAGTCAAGCTATAAAACAGGTATGAGAGTGCCATTTTTTGAAAAATGTGTATACATTTAAAATCTAGAGAATAAAACCTCTATAGGGCTTTACCATTTCTAAAGCACTTTGCCATCTGATGAAGTTTCACCAGAACACTGGAGGTATTTATTACTGAGTGCATTTTAAAGACAAGAATTTAAGTGATTTGCTCATGCAGATGGCAAAAATGAGCCACGGATTCCGTTCCCCAAATCAAGCTCTTTTCATATCAAATCAGGTCACTGTAGTAGCCTCAAGTTCTGAGAGTGTCTGGGACTAAGAGTTCCAAACTCACAGGAAGCTATAAGCACAGAGAGGGGAGAGGGTCCATCCACATCTGCGAAATCATCTAAGCCTTTTAGATAAGGCTGTTCTGGGAAAAACTAGTTCTTATGTTCTTTATCTTTCTTCTCTGTTTGTGAGGACTTTCGCCTCTGCTTTAAGAAGCCCCTTATTACAGAGGCAGCAGGATTTCTCTCCAGGATTTGGGGCTTCAGGCCAAGGGTAGAAGCCTGGCCTTTCTGGGTTGGGTGACTTCCAGAACGCCCCAGGCATCTGAGTAAAGGGTTGGGAATCCCCCAGGTGTTACTTTAGCTGATGTTAAATCTGTCAAATTTCTTTTAGTTGATTCAGTCATCAAAGTGCTCCCAGCACAAGGAACTGTGACACATGTGACTTGTTTAGGGGTTAAAATTCTGGCATTCCAAAACAAACTGCTTTCGAAAATAGTATTTAGAAGGTGAAGTCACTAGAGGCATATATTCACACATACTACGATTTTGACTCTTGCAAATAAGGATTTGCAATGAAAGAAATAAAAATATGGAACTGTCATACAGAGACGAGCCATATTTGCTATTCTGGTATATACACATGAAGGAATAAAACTTTCACTGTGGGAAGTTATAAATACTGATTTAGTATCTGTGCATGCATGCATGCTAAGTCGCTTCAGTGATGCCCAACTCTCTGTGATCCTACGGACTGTAACCCACCAGGCTTCTCTGCTCACGGAGATTCTCCAGGCAATAATAATGGAGTGGGTTGCTGTGCCCTCCTCCAGGGGATCTTCCTGACCCAGGGATTGAACCCATGTCTCCTGTGGCTCCTGAGATGCAGGCAGATTCTTTACTGCTGAGCCACCAGGGAAGCCCCCATTTAGTATCTATTACATGCCAAATACTATATTAAAAAGGTCAAGATACCACAATGAGCAAGGCAGCCAAGTTTGTCCTCATGAGGCTTAATAGTCTAGTGTAGGAGTCGGACTCTAAACCAAAAATTGTGGCTTCAAATGAAAAGTGCATGAGCTCTGAGAAAAGAGATTAGACCTTCTTGGGATTCAAGAAGGTCTCCATGCAGAGTTGAAATCAATTCACCCATGAATACTGGAGTATCTATTCTTTCTCCACACCCACTAGACCCTGCCAGGGCAGTTTCAATGACAGCCTAGGTCAGAGGTCCCATGCTGCCTTCAGTATTCTGCCCCAGTGCCATCACTGCTGTCAGGGTAAAGGACATTTGTTTTGCTGAAAGAGGGTCTATTTCAGCCTCTCTGGGCCCAAGTGTCACACACAGACGTGGGCAAAGTAACCTGTCTGGATGTCACTGGGCTGAGAACCTGCTCATCATCATAGACAGAGGCAGGTCTTACTGCTGAGCAAAAGATGCTTATATAACAAGCTACTGATGCGTTAGGGGCTTCCCTAACTCCTTTGGCACATTCAACCCCATTTTCCAAATCTCCTTCAGTGAGAATCAATGAAGCAGGGAAGTATAATGACTCAGTCTGGGAGGATACAGATGCCAGACAACCTGAGTCTGCACAAAGGCAGCCAAAAGGTTTCTCCCAAAGAACTTCACACACACCAGCATCAGAACCTGAATGCTGAGCACTCACCGGTGGGGGTGGCAGCATCAGACTCCAGGGCATGCTCTCCTAGAGAAAAGAATTCTCTGGAGGGCATGCATTTGTTTTAGTTTCAGGGAATCCTACCACTCTATATACTCAACAATGCCATTAGTCCCAGCTGCTGTACCTAATCAGGTGGGTAGCTAGATAAGTTGAATGCAAATGCTTTTGTGAAACAAAATGTTTCAAAGTGCCCCTTAAAGGTTTTAGATACTCCAGATAGTACGTTGTCTAGTTTAAATGGGATAAGATGTAATTATGTTTAAGAACTAAGATCAATACCCAAATGTCATTAAAGGATTACTTCTAATCGTCAGACGGTAAAAAAATCTACCTGCAATGCAGGAGGCCCGAGTTCAATCCCTGGGTCTGGAAGCTCCCCTGGAGAAAGGAATGGCTACCCACTCCAGTATTCTTGCCTAGAGAATTCCACGGACAGAGGAGCCTGGTGGTGGGCTACAGGTAGCAAAGAGTTGGACATGACTGAACAACTAACACTTTCACTTTTTTCCTAATTTTTCTAAGGTAGATTTAATAAAAAATAAAAAACAAAAAACTAGATATCTCTTCAAGAAAATTAGAGATACTGAGGGAACATTTCATGCAAAGTTGGGCACCATAAAGGACAGAAATGGTATGGACCTAACAGAAGCAGAAGATATTAAGAAGAGGTGGCAAGAATACACAGAAGAACTGTACAAAAAAGATCTTCATGACACAGATAACCACGATGGTGTGATCACTCACCTAGAGCCAGACATACTGGAGTGTGAAGTCAAGTGGGCCTTAGGAAGCATGGCTATGAACAAAGCTAGTGGAGGTGATGGAATTCCAGTTGAGCTATTTCAAATCCTAAAAGTAGATGCTGTGAAAGTGTTGCACTCAATATGCCAGCAAATTTGGAAAACACAGCAGTGGCCACAGGACTGGAAAAGGTCAGTTTTCATTCCAGTCACAAAGAAAGGCAATGCCCCCAAATGCTCAAACTACCACACAATTGCACTCATCTCACACACTAGTAAAGTAATGCTCAAAATTCTCCAAGCCAGGCTTCAACAGTACATGAACCGTGAACTTCCAGATGTTCAAGCTGGATTTAGGAAAGGCAGAGGAACCAGAGATCAAATTGCCAACATCTGCTGGATCATCGAAAAAGCAAGAGAGTTCCAGACAAACATCTATTTCTGTTTTATTGACTATGCCAAAGCCTTTGACTGTGTGGATCACAATAAACTGGAAAATTCTGAAAGAGATGGGAATACCAGACCACCTGACCTGCCTCTTGAGAAATCTGTATGCAGGTCAAGAAGTAACAGTTAGAACTGGACATGGAACAACAGACTGGCTCCAAATAGGAAAAGGAGTACGTCAAGGCTGTATACTGTCACCCTTCTTATTAAACTTGTATGCAGAGGACATCATGAGAAATGCTGGGCTGGATGTAGCATAAGCTGGAATCAAGATTGCCGGGAGAAATATCAATAACCTTAATATGCATATGACAACACCCTTATGACAGAAAGCAAAGAAGAACTAAAGAGCCTCTTGATGAAAGTGAAAGAGGAGAGTGAAAAAGTTGGCTTAAAACTCAGCATTCAGAAAACTAAGATCATGGCATCTGGTCCCATCACTTCATGGCAAATAGATGGGGAAGCAATGGAAACAGTGACAGACTTTATTTTTTGGGCTCCAAAATCACTGCAGATGGTGATTGCAGCCATGAAATAAAAAGACGCTTACTCCTTGGAAGAAAAGTTATGATCAATATAGTCTGCATATAAAAAGCAGAGCCATTACTTTGCTAACAGAGGTCCATCTAGTCAAAGCTATGGTTTTTCCAGTAATCATGTATGGGTATGAGAATTGGACCATAAAGAAAGCTGCGTGCTGAAGAATTGATGCTTTTGAACTGTGGTGTTGGAGAAGACTCTTGAGAGTCCCTTGGACTGCAAGGAGATCCAACCAGTCCATCCTAAAGGAAATCAGTCCTGAATATTCACTGGAAGGACTGATGCTGAAGCTGAAACTCCAATATTTTGGCCACCTGATGTGAAGAACTGATTCATTTGAAAAGACCATGATGCTGGGAAATATTGAAGGCAGGAGGAGAAGGGGGAGACAGAGGATAAGATAGTTGTATGGCATTACTGACTCAATGGACATGAGTTTGAGTAAACTCTAGGAGTTGGTGATGGACAGTAAGACCTGGCATGCTGCAATCCATAGGGTCGCAAAGAGTCAGACATGACTGAGTGACTGAACTGAACCGAACTGAATGAAAAAAAAAGCTGCTTATAGATGATCCACCTGTTTGCTTATATCAGTTAGAGTTTTGAGGTTGTAGGTAACTGAAACAGACTTTGGTTAACTTGTGCAACTTTTTGGAAGGATATTAAGTAGCTCTCAAACTAGATAAGATCCTGAACAAAAATGACCTGGAAAGCTAGCTCTGCAACCTATATGTCTATCAACAGAGGAATGGATAAAGAAGATGTTAGATATATACAATGGAATACTACTCAGCCATAAAAAAGAACAAAATTGTGCTATTTGCAGAGAAGTGGATAGACTGAGTGAGTGTCACACAGAGTGAAGTAAGTCAGAAAGAGAGTGAATATTGTGTATCAACAGATATGTGTAGAATCTAGAAAAATAGTACAGATAAACCTACTTGCAAAGCAGAAATAGAGACACAGATGCTGAGAACAAATGTATGGACACCAAGAGGATAAGAGGGGTTGGGAAGAATTGAGAGACTGGGACTGATGTATACATACTATTAAGTTTATAAAATAGATAACTGATGATCACCTACTGTACAGCTCAGGGGAAAAAGAAACAATAAATATCTCGGGGATGTAGGGAACAGAATCTAAGAGGTGGTCTCCCCAGGGAGCTGCCATCAAAGGACTCTGCTCTAACCCTATTCTGCCTATAGGGAAGTTCTAGTTCCTGAAGAGGCAGAGGGCTTGACTGGTTCAGCTGTGTCCATCAACACCTCCATCCACAGAGAGGGCAGAGTGCCAGGATCAACAAGCTTAGGGAGCTGGCACAAAGGTAAAAAGGCACTTTTTGAAAAGATATTAAACTTTTTCCCATACTATCCAAAATTCTTTCTGATATTATCTCATCTATGAATCCAGGAGAAGTGACATGTCAGCTACAATCTATGACAAGAGGAAGCCAGACACTGAAGACTGTTCAAGGTGTTTTTTGATCCAAGGGAAAGGCAAGGGCAAAGGCCCTGAGGCAGAGAAGAGCTGAATGTCTTTCATTAATGACAAATACAGTGTGATTAGAACTACCTGAAAGAGTTAGCAAAGGTACATCCCTCAAAATACAAAGACAATTTCTTGCTGAAAATGTGAACCATCACAGGGCCTTCAGCAAGCAGCAACATCAAAGATCACTGATCACAGATTATCATCATAAATATAATGGAAAAGTTTGAAATATAAATGTGACATAGGGACATGCAGTGAGCAACTGCTGTTGGAAAACAGCACCAGCAGATCTGCTTGACGAAGGGTTGCCACAAACCTTCCGTTCATAAAAAACACAGTATCTGCCAAGTGCAATAAAACAAGGTACATCTGTACCTTGAGCAAGATGCTTAATATCACTGAGCCCCAGTTTATTTTATCCTCTGTAGAGGATAAAATATTATTATCTAATATTATAATCTCTCATCAAAAATCCTAGGGCAAAATTGTGATTTAGAATTTCTAATATTAAGAAACATACTATGGCACATAGTTTATTTTAGATAATATTCCCCCAAATATTGGCACGTAACCATCCTCTCAGGTGGCGCTAGTGGTAAAGAACCTGCCTGCCAATGCAGGAGACATAAGAGGCGTGGGGTCAATCCCTGAGTCAGAAAGATCCCCTGGAGAAAGGAATGGCAACCCACTCCAGTATTCTTGCCTAGAGAATCCCACAGAGGAGTCTGGCAGGCTATGGTCCAGAGGGTTGCAAAGAGTCAGACTCGACTGAAGTGACTTAGCACACATGCACAACCATCCAATCAATACATGATTATTTCTGCAATTAAACATGAGATAAAAAAAAAAAAAAAAGGCAAAGTCTGGAGCCTCAGTTTGGTTTTGCCACCATATGAGTCAGCTACAAAATTGCCAAAAATAAACAAAGAAATTAGTATGAAGAAAAAGAAAAGAAAAATATCCCTTCTGTTTTCAGAGCATTTTGGATTTCAAAGATACAAATACAGGATGGTGGGTCCATTCCTGAAGGCAGGGGTGTTTTTTTGATGACTTTTCCTTCTCCATCACTTACACCCCACCCTGCCCTTCCTGGCAACCTCCCTCCAAGTCATGATACCCAAGTAAAGCAGAGTGAACACAAAGCACTCCTGCCCAGGGTTCTTTGTATTTTATTGGTTCTACTTCCCCAGGGTCTGTGGGCTTGAACAAATGTGGAGGTTTGCAGATCTCAGAGCCTGTCAGGTCTACATCATCATGGGGCCAACTGGGAGCACCACTGACAATAAAATCCCCCAAAGAGAACAAGCCTTCCCAGAGTTTCTAGGTCAGAACCCACTCTAACAAAGTGAGCTGTGAAAGCGCCTTTATGTAGTAACTTGTTTAATTAAGATAACAGATGTTACTATTAGACGAGTCCTAGTGAGCCACTATTTAATTGGACACTCATTCACACGACTTGTGACTGGTAAAAACCAGTTCAAACAACCGTTTCCTTTGTACGAGGGCTTTTTTTTCCCTCCTTGCAATTAAATTGAATAAACAATGCACCCAGTGCCCATCCATTTAAAAGAGACAGGTTTAATGGCACAGGAGTTTAATATGAGCAATAATGTTAGAATAGAATAATTTCTTAGTTTAAAAGGCAAGTTTAATCCTCAGTTTTATCTATCAGGCACTAAGTCAGGCTAACAATCAGCTGCTCAGGAAAAACAGCTGAGAAAACCCTCACTTGGGGTGTTGTTAGACCCTCACTTGGGGTGTTGTTAGATGTATGTTATTTATAACAGAAGAGAGGTCCGACCGTAGCTTTCATGTTCAAATTTTAATACAGTATGGAAAGAGGGATAATTTACAACCTGTCATCCATGTCAGTATGACAGAGGAAACAAAAACAAAAAGAGGAGGATGAAATGTCAGGGGATTAGCAGAACCACCAGGGAAGACAAAATTCAGAGATTCTATTATTTAACCATTCGTGGGAGAATAAAAGCAGCGCTGTGCTAGATATCAGGAAACAGATTCCTGTCCAGGCTTCCATAGCTAGTCTCAAGATTCCCTACCTTGTTCTTCCAAACTTTCACTGACACGAAAGGACAGAACTAGACCTAGATTTACAGATGCTGTTGCCTACAGGGCTTAGGCGGGTCATCTGCACAAACCAAGTGTATGACAATAAGGTTTCACAATACACTCTGCTTACATTTGAAAGCAAGAACATTAATTATAAGCATAAGAAAACACTATTTTACTATATTTTTTGTTGGAAACATGTGGGCTTTTGGGCCAAGTTTTATTTTCATTTTTTATAAAGAAATAGATACCATCAATATGTTACTTTTACTTAAACTCTAGTGTAAGAAAAATAATAATTCAAGAGCAGTGAGAAATGGCTGACTGACAGTACATCTTAACATGGGTACAAGGGTTGTGAAGATAACTGGAGGTTTCACGCCCTTGCTAAATGGGTAACTGTTTCTCACCTCTGGAAAGCTGAGTTTATAAAAAGGCAGGCTGGCTGTTGTAGATCATCTAGATATCTTTTAAAATAAATCAGTAATCTGATTTACATGACATATCCCAAATTTTAATTTTAATGGTTGGAATCTAATTAAAAAATATAAGCATAATGTTGGATAATGTGTTTGCCAAAGAAAACCTTCCTGCAAGCAAGGTTCAGTGAATCTTGGCTAGATGATTTTGGAGACCTTCTGATGGTATCCTTCTGGGATTCTAAACCCTATTCTTGTTATAAAGGTTTATTCCCAAACCAAGAATGGGAAGGGGTTTCTTTAGTTTGGACACACAGTTACATGACCATGAACTTGCCAATAGTTAGTTGTGAGACCTACTATGAGCCACCTAATCCTTGTTTTCTCATAAAAAGTGCTGGTGCTGGGGAACCAGTGATTCCCACTGGCTGGGAAGCGATGCAGGACAGCATGTTCTGGAGGGAATTTTTTCAAATCACGCCCTGAGATTCTTATCATACACTCCTGGGCTCCCTCCCTCCACTGCTTTCCATCCCCTCTTTCTCCCATAAACAGGGTGTGATTAATCATTTCAAGCAACAGGAATATGTTGCAGTCCACAGGTATGCTGGGGGTGGAAACAAATTGAAAAACCACTGACCTATTGATCGCTAAAGCTTATCTAACTCTAAAAGTCTCATAATCAGAGATGACACTAGTTACATGAAAAGATATGCATCCTTTAAAGAAGATCTCTGGACCCCTCACATAATGTTCTTATTCTTACTTGCACATGTAAATAGGAGAGAAGAGTTCCAGCATTCAAATCTTCTACCTCACTTTTGAAAGTTTCAATTTTCAAAGCATGAAAATCATGTTTTTATAGTAAGTTGCTTTTTTTTTTTAGATATTTAAAATAACCAAAAATTTTTAAAGTAAAAAAAGGTAAATCACTATAGGTACACATAACAATTTTATTTTTTTTAACAATTCACTAAAGATTTGTTATACTTTGATCAAAATAAAAGAGTGATTCCTTTTTTTTTTTCCAATCATGACTTCATTTTCCAGCACTACCAAAATAAAGGGGCTTCCCTTGTGGTTCAGCTGCAAGAATCCACTTGCAATGCGAGAGACCTGGGTTCGATCCCTGGGTTGGGAAGATCCCCTGGAGAAGGGAAAGGCTACCCACTCCAGTATTCTAGCCTGGAGAATTCCATAGACCGTATGGTCCATGGAGTCGCAAAGAGTCAGACACGACTGAGAGACTTTCACTCACTCACCAAAACAAAAGCAAAAAGAACTCAAATGTAAGCTTTTTAATAAGAAAATGATTCAAAACAAGAAGAGACATTGTGTATGAGACAGCAAAAGAAACACTGATGTATAGAACAGTCTTATGGACTCTGTGGGAGAGGGAGAGGGTGGGAGGATTTAGGAGAATGGCATTGAAACATGTATAATATCATGTATGAAACAAGTTACCAGTCCAGGTTTGATGCACGATACTGGATGCTTGAGGCTGGTGCACTGGGAGGACCCAGAGGGATGGTATGGGGATGGAGGAGGGAGGAGGGTTCAGGATGGGGAGCACATGTATACCTGTGACGGATTCATTTCGATGTTTGGCAAAACTAATACAATATTGTAAAGTTTAAAAATAAAATAAAATTAAACTAAAAAAAAAAAAAAAGAAGAGACATTTAGATAAGAAAATAAAACAAGAAAAAAACCCCTGAAATTGACATATTTTTGATATGAAACTTTGTCTTTCAGCTTCTTTAGTTAATATTAATAAGTTGCTTTTTTTCTTTAACTTTCTATTTTAGGCTTGCCATATATCTACCTTCTAGGCAAGGGGCATGTGCCATGTTAGGCTAACTAAAGGCGTCTTTTTTCATGCAACTCAAAGCAGAAAAGATATTCATTGTTTGCATAAAAAAATCATAGGTACTAGACCAAAAGGTGATCTTACTGGTCCAGTGGAAAAGCTGGATTGTCTTTTAAGATTTGCTTTCCCTCTCTGCTTTCTTTCTTGCCTTCCTTCCTTCCTTCTTTCTACCCTCTCTCCCACTTTTCTTTTCTGTGGGAGACACAGAAAATGAATTCAGAGGTGACAAAGTCCTGAAGGGTGTGGACTAAATATTAAATGGCAGAAATGATAAATGCTCCATCACCAACATCATGGGTCTATGCTTTGTGTAATTATTAGAAAGCAAATGTATGTAGTATAATAGAAGAGGAGCTAGTTTAAGGAGTTCTCAACTGCATATTACTCTTAGCTCTAAAATTCTACTACTTAGATTCAATTTTATTTTTTAATCTGTGCTCTAGTGGTCCCAATAATAAAATGGAAAAGTACAATTTCTAGTTATCTCAAAATGCTGATGTTAACAGAAAATTTAACAAAGCAGATGTGATGTTCCTGTGAGTGTTTAAAGGTAGGAGCAAAACTAAAACAAAGCAAAACAAAATTCACTTTTCTTTAGGCCGTGTTCTTGCCTTGTGACTATGCATATTTGAATGACAAAGACAGAAGTGAACAGGAATTAAATACTAAGAAATTTTGAGGAATAACTCACCAATGGATTTTTATACAACGATGGAACCACAATTCCACTGTTATATAGTCACACATACAGATGCATACATCTGTAGGCAAAGTGCATATTCATTCTGGGCATAGCAAACAGTTTTAAGCCAATTGGTAGGGAGCTACTTGTGGCCAGTATAAATACCTAGCATTCTGAAACTGTATAATATAATGATCTGAATAATGTCTATGCTTTATAACTAAGTATTTACTACTCAACATACACTGCTGGATGTCAAATTAACAAAGAAGATGATGAAGCCTCTAAGAAACTGGTGTGTATTCTTGAACTGTGCTTGAACTTTCAGTTTCTTCACATCAGAGGAACCAGGAATAAAGTACTGTTCTTCCTTGGTTAATTGTAGGCCTGAGTTATTCATGCCTTTATTTCATATAAAAAAAATAGCTGGTCTGCTTTTGATTTAGCTATTCAGTTGTAATGACTAACACCCTTGTGGAAAAATATGTCAGGAAAAACTTGAGAGTATCTGTAGCTAGCTTTTATCAAGCTTTCTCCATCTTTGACATGTAGACAGGAATAGTTAAGGGTTGGTGGCTCAGTGGTAAAGAACCCATCTGTCAATGCAGGAAAAGTGGGTTCCATCCCTGGGTTGAGAAGATCCTCTGGAGAAGGAAATGACAACCCACTCCAGTATTCTTGCTTGAGAAATCCCATGGACAGAGGAGCCTGGTGGGCTACAGTTCATAGGGTCATAAAGAGTCAGACATGACTCAGCAACTAAACAACAATAACTGGAATAGTCCAACAGGAGATGATGGTGGTTGAGTGAGGGCACAGGAAAAGCAGATGGAAAGGAGGCAAAGTCTATATATCCTTTGGAAGTAGATTCACCAAAATGTACTAATACACTGGATACATGTGATGTTGAAAGAGGGAATCAAAGATGATTCTAGATTTCTGACTGGAGTGACCAGAGGTAGATGGTGCAAGTAGGAGAAGAACAGGTTTTAGGGTGCATGTTGGTGGCTAGAATGAGTTCTGTTTGAGGCATGTTGAGCTCAAATCATTCAGTCCTGCACTGAAGATGTACATTTGGGAGTTCCTAGTACAGATGGTGAGTTTAAAGCCATGGGAGGAGGTGGGATTATCCTGGGACAGGGTGGAAGCAGGGGAGCGCAAAGTGGATGAGAAAGATGAAGATGCACTGACCAGAAGATCCAACAGAAAGTGAAAGAGGAGGGAGAGTTTGATAATGAAGGAAAGAGCAGGGGTGACTGAAGGTGTGTGAGTCCTTGAGAAAATGACAACGGGGGATAATCATTTTAAAGTGCGTTGTTAAAAAAATAAAAAATAAAAAATAAAGTGCGTTGTTTTTTCTTCTGAGTCAGAACATATTGAATTCACCTAAAAAACATTTTTCTTGGTGTTAAGAGCAGGCAGTTTCATTTTTTTCTGAAACAATTTTATGCATCCTTTGGAACAAACTACCTCTTTTGGAATAAAACCCTTTAGAGCAAATCAATACATGGGAAAGTCAATGTGTGCAGAAGCAACTGAAAAATATCAAAAGCACAATCCAAATCTTATCTAATTTCTGTCACATTGACCATAGGTGACAGTTCAGGCATCTCTTTTTCTCAGGCATACAATCCCCGCCTCCCACCATGCTCAAGCTTTCATAGATGACTCTGACTCTCATTTTATCAAGATCATGGTCAAGGCCATATTATATGGAATCTCTCAACTCCCTCTTTATACTTCCTTCTCTGTGCCCTCACCCACCCTCTCTTTCTCCCCAAAGTCAGAGAAGACAGGTACATCCTTCTTTCCCATAATAATTGATTTCAGGTCCAATACCCTCCTGTTTCCTTGAGAATATCTCCCTCTCTTACACTGTTAACTCCTTCTTCACCTTTGTGTGAGCCCCTCAGGCTATAAAGATGTCCCAATGTCCTCCATTCTAATAAGATTCTTGCCACAAACAAGTTGCTCCTCTCCAGTATATCTGATATTCCTCTTTTCACTATTTGATACCAGCAAAAATCAGTTACTACATCCAACTTCAGATCCAGCCAGTAGAACTTTTATCGAAAGTTCTACTTTCAAGGTTATTTTTGACTTCATTATCTCCTCTCAAAATATAGTTTGAGGTCTTCTTTCTTTTTTAACTTTTTATTTTATATTGGAGTATAACCCATTAACAATGTTGTGACAGTCTCAGGTAGACAGCAAAGGAGCTTGGCCAGACATATACATGTATCCATTCTCCCCCAAACTCCCTTCCCATCCAGGCTCCAACATAACATTGAGCAGAGTTCCCTGCACACTATGTTAGGGAGGTCCTCATGCTTTAAAACCTCTCAAAGATACCTGACAATGTCAAATGCTGTCATTTTCGACACCCATACTTTCTTACCAACACTCCAGTTTCTTAGCTTTCTTATGATTTTTTTTTTCTCTTTCACACACTTGTCACAGTTCAGAAGAATCTATCCAGATCAGATCTCTTTTGTTTTCCCATTTTTTTTTCTCAGTGAAACTTACTCACTCTTATCACTTCAAAGAAGATAATTTATCTGGTCTTAATCTCTCCCACGAACCCCAAACTAGCATTGCCAACTCTAAACTGTGTTATGTCCCAGCAAGTAATGACATGTTGGTAAGTGTTTAACAACTGGCTCTCTATGGAAAAGAATGTCCCGATGTATACCACTTTCCATGGTGTAAATACTCCCACCATGGTCAATGTCATCAATGACATCAGTGAATGTGGTCTAGGAAAAGATATGTCCCACTGACTCTTAGGAGCCCATCCAAGAGGGGTCCAGGATACCTCTGCATGTAAAGCCTTTCAAATTCAACACAATAACACTGAACTCATCATCTACCCAGGCGGTTAGTCTACTTTCAGAGATAATAAGCAGATAATAAAAATCCCTTTTTATCATTGGTCAAAGGATTCAGTAGTATTTTTGCTACATATTTTGCAGTCATTTGAGCAGGTTATCTTGCCTGGATGGAAGAACACATCCCATCGAATAACTCCTCTTACATAGAGCTGCTTCTAGCATTGCTGAGCTAATACACATGGTAATTTTTAGAGGTATGGAGGGTTAAATAATTTACGATAATACTATCCATAATTTGTTTTACTTAAAAATTTAAAACGTCTATTCTAGGATATAATTATGTCTCATGTGGGCAGGACAGTTGAATTACAACATATTTATTATTCTGGGGAGAGGTGGAGGAATTGTATACATTACAACACAGACACACATGCACACACACAGCAACTTTGTTTAATAGAGTCTTTTATCCACCACCTGGATTTCTCATCAAGCAACCTATAATTCTACTATATGTACCCTCTAGGTGCCATATGTTGTAATTATACAGAAAGCCAAGTGTTGCTCTAATTAGATCATTTGGCAAAAGGGATTTAGAAACACCATGATGGATATTTACTAGTAGAGATCTAATTAACTCTGGCATATCTGTGACTGAAATATGAGGATAAAACTCCACTACAGAAATAGAGGGTCAAACATAGTACATGATACTAGACCTTCAATATTTACATAACATCCGCACAGTCTAGCAGATTCTATTTCTAGAGATGACAAAGTTAGGAGGAACCCACATTTATCTGCCTTGTCTCTACTGAGAAGGAACAAACACTGCCTTTCTGGTTTTAATATCCAGTCACATCACTTCAGTTCTAATTGCTCTTAATTACATGCCACTTTGGTTTGAATGTTTTCATGATCACTTAAATCCATTTGATGATGCAGAGCTATTTTCTCTGCACAAAGGCAGTGCTGAGGTAGTTCAAGGACTTAATTTACCTCTTCTCCAAGGGGCTTACATGGTTTTAACCCAGCCCTGAAATCAGACCATTATGCCTCCTTTCCTCAGGAAACTAGGAAACCATGGATCTGAAGGCTGCCAATTTATTACTGAAAATATGAAATGAGCTAACAGTAAAGGTTGCTTCTGGACAACTTATCCATATTAAAGATGTCAGCAATTTTCCAGTTTGAAAAGGGAGGTAATGAAAGCAGAGTTTTATTTTTACTAATAATGGATTGACTTGAGCTTCCCTGGTGGCTCAGATGGTAAAGAATCTGCCTGCAATGTGGGAGACCTGGGTTCGATCCCTGGGTTGGGAAGATCCCCTGGAGAAGGAAATGGCAACCCACTCCAGTATTCTTGCCTGGAAAAATCCCATGGACAGAGGAGTCCATGGGGTTGCAAAGAGTTGGACACGACTGAGCGACTAACACTTTCACTTATTGACTTACCACAAGATTCCATGCTCTCTTAAAGTAGAGAGAAGCACCTAATGCTCATTCCTTCCTCAGACAAAGCTGGTACAGAGTTTCTGGAATAAGTGAGACATGGATTTGAACACCAGCCCTAATATTACCAAACTCTGCAACCTCAGGTAGAGTGAATACCCTCTCTGAGCTCACGTTACCTTATCTAAGAATGGGGTTCATAATAGGGCTGATCTTGTAATGTTTTTCTGAAGACTAAAAGAAAACGTATATAAAGTGTTTAGCAGAGGGCACAGTAAAGACTGAAAAATAGCTAGGTAATATTATTACTCAAAAAAGGGAGAGAAGTGATGGCCACAAGAGAACCAGGAAATACAGGAAAAGAGCCAAGGTAATCAGTATCCTGAATCCCCAGCAGTTCCCAAAGCTCAAGGTTTATTCATGAAGGTGCTAGTGACATAAAAGGAGATCAAAGCCTCATTTCAACTTAATAACTAGAGATTTCGGAGCTTCTTCAGAGCCAAGCTGACTCACAGCCTTTCTGTCACTATTATTTTATATCTGTCAACATTATTTCAAAGTGTTAATCATCTCTTGTTGAAAAGTCTGAAGCATTTCCCTACCAATTATTCTTCCATTTCTTCCATCTAAACTCGACTGACACCCAGTTTCCCACTTGGCTGGATCCCTCTTGACTTGCTCATGTCTGTCCCTTCATCTTGCACAGACACGAGCCCCTACACAGAGACCTCCTGCTTCCCCCTCTGCAGCCCTGTGTGGACCACGTTCTTTCACAACTGCTTAAACTCACTTCCTGTTGGAAGCCAATTCTGGCAGACCCTGCCTGACTCGAAGAGTCTCTTCTCTGTGTATTCCCTAAGCACCGTCACCTAGCTCTGTTTGGAAGATATTATGTTAATTTGTACTTCACTGGTGGTTTCCAAGTTGTTTCATGTGTGTAGATTCTGTCATAATAGCTGAATTGTATAAAACTTAGGAAGTGAGTCTTGGGATTTCTATCTTCTCTCTCTTCTTTCAACTGCACAAGGCAATTTATCATTGTAAAAATCATTTTTATAATCACCAAATTAAAATAAAAAGCCCTCTGCAAAACCACAGTCAGTATAAAACCACAGATCCTCAACCTGGGGTGAAGAGCTCCCATTGCTTCATTCTTTTACTTATTTTCTAGAAATTTGGGGAAGAGGATCAGATATGTATTTTCCACCCTCGTTGCCCCTCACCTTTCGTGTCTTCACCTTGAAAGCTCCCCTGGCTGATTTCTCCAGGGAGTGCAAGGCTTTGGGGACCTGAAAAGAAGTTTCCTTGAGTGACATTTGGGAGCCACTGAAACAGAAGGGACAGCATTCAGATTTTCAACCTAATTTATTCCCTCTTCAATTTGCATTTCATGGACTCCATAGAAGTGGCCATTTTCCCTGGTAACTTAGATGGTAAAGAGTCCACCTGCAATGCAGGGTTCAACGCCTGGGTCTGGAAGATCCCCTGGAGAAGGGAATGGCAACCCACTCCAGTATTCTTGCCTGGAGAATTCCATGGACAGAGGAGCCAAAAACATGCTGTGAGATGGATGGAGGGAGAGATTTTTTTTTTCCTGTAAACAGTCAGATTGTAAATATTCAAGGCTTTGCAGGCCAGGTGGTTTCTGTTGCAACTACTCAACCCTGTCCCACTGGAGCACAAAAGCAGCCTAGACAATTTGTTCAAGAATAGTATGGGGCTGTGTCCAATAAAACTTTATTTGTAGACTCTGAAATTTGAATTTCATCTCATTTTGATAGTTGTAAAATTCGTTTCCTTTTTTATTTTTGTCTTACCATGTGAAAATGTAACACCATTCTCAAGCTTGCAGGTTGCGCAAACACACATGGGGGGCTGGCTGGATGTGGCTGGGGGGCTGTAGGTTGTCAAGCCCTGGGTAAGAGAGTTTGGGGGAGAAAGAATAGTGTGTTGAAAAGTTGGTAGCAGGAAGAATAAGGGCATTTGAAGAACTGACAGGAGGTCCACACAGCTCAAGAAGTCAGGTTGAGGGAAGAGTAAGAAAGAACAGTGGGGAAAGGACGGCAGGAGCCTGACCAGTGTAGGGTCTTGCTGATTATGTGATGGACTGTCTGCTCTGAGGCTAATGGGAAACCACTAATACAGTGTCATACCTGGCTTTGCATTAAAATCATGTGCAAGAATTCAAAACAAAATTCAGACTCCTGGGTCTCACCTCAGAATTCCTTAGAGAGAATCTTTGGCGACAGAGTGGGATTCTGTATTTTTAAATGTAGTTCTGTTGGTCCTAATGCAGTCAGCCCAGCAGTAGTCTGCATACCGAATTTGGGGTCTCCCAGGAGTCGGGGGCACTCGTGCTCAAACACACATGGCATCGTTACTCATGGGCATTTCAGACTATTATGGGAAATAAACATTAATAAAATAATCAAACTCACAAACACAAAATTTATAAGGAAGGGAGGGAGGGAAGGAATAAGGAAGGAAGAAGGGAGGGAGGGAAGGAAGGAAGGAAAACAGGAAGGAGAAAGAAATCCACAGTCCCAACTTCTAGGGAAATCACTGTTAACATTTTAGTGGAGATTCTCCCAGGCTTATTCTTTGCATGTCTATCAAAATATGGATATGCATATGTGTGTTGAGACTACAGAATGATATTTTATATACTGTTAAAAAAAATCATACCTTTAAAAGATGAATAGTCTCTTTCCTTTAAACCATTGTAGAAATTCTGTCCCTTTTTAAATGGCACCTGTAGAACTCAGATTTAAATTAGGTTGTTCACGTGGCTCAGATGCTCAGACGTGTCCTACTCGTTGTGACCCCCATGGACTGTAGCCCACTAGGCTCCTCTATCCATGGGATTCTACAGGCAAGAATACTGGAGTGGGTTTTCATTGCCTCCTCCAGGGGATCTTCCAGACTCTGAGATGAACCAGGGTCTCCTGCATTGCAGGCAGATTCTTTAGCACTAGCGCCTCCTGGGAAGTATATACACATATGTTGTTTTATACATATATAGGTTGTTCATAAGCTCAAATGAATCTGTTCAAAGGAAGTGTGTGACAAATGTTTATTGAATTTAATTAATCGGGGTTGTGATACGGGAAGTTTCATATTGTGAAAGATTTGAGTACAGGCTGGTTCCAAACAAACCCGTTAAGAGGTTAGCTGAACAGCTGCAAAGTCCATACACAAGATAATAAGGGCAGAAAGTAGGACAGGGGCAGGGGACTGACCGACAAAAAAGAATCAATGCTGAAGAAACCCGGAAGGATTTTATCATCAGGTGTTGCCTTTAGATTGGGAACCTAATTTTAAATACTTCCATATAAAAATTCAGTTCTCTTGCCAGCATATCCTTAGGCATAACCAATAACCACGAGCACATGAATAGAACAGGTGGTAGGTAGCTTCTGCCTGAATTTGGACATCACTTTAATTCCTGATCGTAACACAACAAGATATAACTATACTGAGGCAAAAAAGACCGGTGACTGAGAGCTAAATTTACAGAGTCTCCACAGGACAGGGTCTGTGTACCATTAACACACATTTAAAAAACAAATGTCTCTAAACTCTTCTGCAATGACTCTTCAGGGGAGCTCAAAGTTGTAACTATTTTATGCATGGCTCTAGGAGAGACAAACGGAAGGAAAGGGAGAAAAGTTCCAAGTCTGAATTGGAGAGCAAGATAAGCTCAGTCTATTTCCATGACTACAGATGCAAAATTAAAATGAAATAGTATTACCAATAAGCGGGGCAACAGATTCTATCTAGAGCAATGATGCTCGAGTTGCTTTGATGTTGTTTTGCCTCCAAGGCAGGATTTCCATTATTATGGAGATGAACTGCCTCTAATTATTGCAATAACATAATTGCTCCCCAGGGCAGAATTCCTAATAACAGAGCTATATGGCTCTGCAGCAACTGTAAGAGATATCCTGAGGACGGGTTTCTCATTAAGAGCACATATATAGACACTCTGCCTCCAGAAGAGAAACAGAATGCCTGCAGCAATAAACTTTCTTTCCCACGCAAGGATTCGATCAACCTTCTGGGCAAATACCTGCCATCCCATGTGCTCTGCCTCCCAGGTCGCCAGTATCTTTAGACCAGGGTTTCACAACTTATATACAATGTAGAGTTTTGCTGCCCTGTGCTTAGAGCTTCTTCCACATATTACATGAATTTCAACTCTTCCAAAGACTTCTGCGAAGAGAGGCAAATTAGTAGGGCCATGATCTAATTCCACCGTGGCAGAAGACTGTGGGGTTTTTAGTCAAGACACAGGAATTTTATTCCTCTTTGGTATGAACAGTCTCACAGAATGTTAGATTCGACCTGATTGTACTGTGGGCCTAAACATGTGTTCAGTCTGGGAAGAAATGCCTAAGAATATGGACGATTGTACCATTTCACTGTGTCTCTGAAACATGTCCACAGTGGCCTCAAAGTGCTCCCCTGAGGTGATTGATGTTAAGGTTCCTCACTGCAGTGGTCATCTTTGAGCCATTATTTTGTCATCTCTTGGAAGCAGCAAGCACTTGCTCCTTCTTGAACCTTTCTGCTCCCTTGGTTTCTGTTTCCTAGGTTCTCCCACATCTCTTAATCCCCCTCCCAGTGTGCTCTGCTCCCACCCACTTTTTGCATGTGGCCATTCCTCAAGGGTCCTTTCTTTGATTCACAGGTGTTCTCATTCTACACAACTCTCTGGGTGTGCTTATCCACTCCACAGCTTCTTGTCAACTGGTGACATCTGGGTCTCTGTCTTTACTCTCCCGAGCTCAGACCCACATTTCCTGTTGGACATTCATTCACTGAACACTTAGTCTGTACCAGGCACCATCCTAGGTGCTAGCATTACAGAAAGGGACAAAACACAAAGGGCCCCTGGTAACCACGAAGTAACCTCAAAGTAGAAGAGGAGGGTGAAGTGATCTGATGTGAGGACTCTAACGGACTGGACTCGCTTTGCTAGCTCCAATGATGGAGGAGGGGGCTATGAGCCAAGGAATGCAGGTGATTTCTAGAAAGCCACACACTGATTCTCCCCTAGAACCTCCAGAAGGAATGCATTACTTAAGGATATAATAAGACTATTTATTTCTTTATCAATACTATTTTGATTCCAAATGGCAGATTTAATTTTGGCTTTCAGAAAGACATTGAAAGAAATGTGTTATTTTAATGCAAGGAGAATAATTTCTGACTTATGACCTCCAGGGCTATAAGATACTAACTTTTTATTGTTTAAGACACACACACAGACACACACAGACACACACACACACACACAGACACACACACACACTTACCAGTCTCTGTCTTCATGGAATTTACATTACGATTAAATGGAAAGTGGGGAAGACAGATAATAGAAAAAAGGCAAGCATGCAGCATGTTAGAAGGTAGTAAGAACTATGAAAATTATAAAGCATGAGAAGAGGATGGTGGTGGTGTTTACAATTTGAAATAGGTTTGAGGGAAAAATCTTTGCTGAGAAAGTGACATTGAATTTGAATTCCAATCTGAATGTGACATCACCACTTGAAGGCACCTCAGATTTCACATGTTAATACTCATTTCTTTATCTTCTCCTCTCAAACTTAGTTTTCTCTTCTCAGTACTGTGGTCAATAGCTCTGCCATCTACCAGCTGCTCAAGTTAGCATCTTAGGAGTCACTTTCTTTTTTCCTTCCTTCTTTTAAAAATATTTCTGCTTAATAAGTCATTTAAGTTAAAAAAAAAAAATCTGTCTTCCCTCCTATACTATCAGGAGAGACACTGAAGTCCTTTTGGTTTTCATTTTAGCATACTGCCTGAAAGTGGTCTCTCTGTGTTCCTAATCTTGTTCTACTCTGATTCTTTCTCCATGTTGCAAGCAGAGCAACCCTTCTGCAGCACGCATATGACGGTGCACTCTCTTGCATAAAATCTTTCTATTTTCTCTGGAAGTTCAAGCCTAAACTCTACAGACATCGAATTCAAGGCTTCTGCAATCTATTGTTGGCCTACAAATCCAATGATCCTTCTAAATACATCATCTATGATTGAAAAACACATTGTTATTTTGCTGCTGGGCCCGTGCACTAATCTAAGAGCATCTTGAGGGCTGGGTTTATGTCTCCTCCTTCTCTCTCTCAGTGCCAGGCAAAGGGCTCAACATATGGCAAGCACCGAATGAATGCTTTGTTCATTGATCGAAATCTATGTCGGCTCGGCTAGTTTGGCAGAATAGTCCTGCTGTTGTTCTGAAACCATGCCTGTGAGATGCAGGCTGTAAGTTTCAGATTCTTTCTGGAAACATTCAGTGGTATATCTATACTTAATTATTATCCATTAGCTTGACATAATGTATTAGCCTAACATTTAAAAGGAAAGAGAGACATTCTTAAACATGAGTAAGAATAAGAAGTCTTTATTTACACATGGCTAACTAAAGTAACATTTCACTAATTTCTTCAGCTTCAATGAGAAATAAAATATTTTCTCTAAGTGAATTTTCCAGACAACTAGATTTACCCCTTTAAGCACTAAGTTAATTGTTCAAAATAATCATTGGGAAGGAGTGGTTTTTCTATGATGTACACTTGTTTGCCTTACTAATCTAAGCTAACTGAAGATGTTTTTTTCCTCTTTAGGGACACAGTGTAATAATAATCATCAATCTTTGCTACAGAGTTCAAGATACTTATTCCCTTATTAATATTGTTTTAATTCTGAATGGCAGATTTAATTCTTGCTTTCAGAAAGACATTGAAAGAAACGTTTACGACAGTAAGAGATGTCAAATAACATGATACGAAGAACATCAAGATTTGGACTTGGGAAATAATTGAAAGGTGACTTGAGAATAGCATGTCGGTATATAAAGGGAAGAGGCATGGTGGAAGAGAATTAGATTTTTTCTTAATATAACTTCAGAAAGCAAAGCAAGAAACAATGAATGGAAATTACAAGGATATTGGTTATGAGGAAATACTCTAAAAATTAGTCAGGTCCTCATGTTAGACATAACCAGGGATGGTGAAGTCCATCCGTTGTGGGGTTCCCTGTCTGGGAATGGAAGCTGAGCTCCATGACTAGGGTAGGAATTGGACACTGTTGCCTGTCCACTTACTCTTCTTCTGGTTGTAGGACCCTATGCTTCTTTGGGGAAACCCCTGTCCCATTCTCAGTCCTCAAGGTCTTAGGTGGAGCTTCCCCAAGTGCCTCTTAGGATGGCATATGATCATGTCCTTCTGATCAGTGCATCACATCCCCTTGAATGTCACTGGTTCAGGGAAGATCACTGACCAAGGCAGGTTTATCCCATGCCATAAGCATCTATTCTGCAGTTGTGAGAAGTTAGAAAAGAGGGAAAGAGGGAAACCAGCGGCCATCCTACCAACAGGAGAGGAGAGCCCATCAGAAAATGGAGCCAAAGTAGAGGAAGACACCAGTGAGAGAGGAAGCCAGCCACCCAGTCCCACCGTCACTGTGTGAGCTCCTGAACCCAGGCACACCTCGAGACCCAGCCTGGCCCTGGTCTTCTCAAGTGTGGAGCCAGTGAACTCCTTTTGCTCCTGAAGCCAGTTCTGAGTTGGGTTTCTGTCACTTGCAACCAGAAGACTCCATGTGAGTTGGTTTCATATCTCCTTATGATTCTAGAAGCCTAGGTTTTTATTAATGATTCTGTCATTTCTGAATTTTGATGTTTTTGTTTGTAATAGATCAATCTCATCTGCCTCAAATGCATTCTGTCCAGAAACAGTAAACAAAATTATCAACCTTTTTCAGTTACATGGCTTAATTGCTCAACGAATCCAAATAATTCCACTGCTTTGGTGGTGAGTAGAGGCCTCTCCTGAAAACTAATGTACTTGGGTCTTTGTGACAAACCATCTCTGTTTTAAATGCCTGATATTGCCTTTACTCTGATAGCTGGATAAATATACAAGAAAACAAAAAATATATATTTATGCTTATGGATATACTGCCTACACAATAACGAAGTTATAAAAATTAAAGATTAAATCTTTCATTTAGATGATTGGTTTAATATATATAAGGCCAGTGTAAATATGATTTAAATCCCTAAAGCCTTTAAAAACCAAAATAAGCACATATAAAAGTATTTTAAAAATTGTTCACATGTTAACATTAAACTAGTATTTCTGAATCCATACCCATTGAGGTAACTATAACACCACAATTTGAATAAGATCAAAATGTAAACATTTAAAAAAATGTTTCTTCTTATACTTTTATTGTAAACTCATTTGCAGGCAGCTGATTAGCTAAATTTAAAATTAAACATCACTTAAGTAGTGTTTGGCTAAGTCAAACCATAAGCTCTAGGGAGAATGTTAATAAAAAGTGGTGCTTGATCATAAATTTTGTTCCACTGAAACTTGGTTTATAGCAATATTCCATAATTGAGATTAATCATCTCTTATTCAAATGTTAAAGGCCATCATTCAAAAGTCTACAAATAACAAATGCTGGAGAGGATGTGGAGAAAAGGCAGCCCACCTACACTGTTGGTGGGAATGTAAATTGGGGCAGCCACTACAGAAAACGGTATGGAGGGTCCTCAAAAAAAAAAATAGACTTATTGTATGTTCCAGCAATTCAACCCTTGGGCATATACCCAGACAAAACTGTAATTCAGAAAGATACATGCACCCCTTTGTTCACTAGTAGTGCTACTTCCAACAGCCAGGAAAGGGAAACAATCTGTGTTCATTAACAGAAGAATGGAAAAAGAAGACATGCTATGGGAACTTCCCTGGTGGTCCAGTGGTGAAGACTTTACATTCCCAATGCAGGGAGCCCGGATTCAATCCCTGGCCAGCTAACTAGATCACATATGCTGCAACCAAGAGTTAGCATGCCGCAACTAAAAAGAATGTGCACACCACAAGAAGACCGAAGATCCCACCTGCCACAACTAAGACCCAGCTCAGCCAAATAAATAAATAAAATACTTTTTTGAAAAAAGATGTGGCACACACATACACACTATGGAATATTACTCAACCATCAAAAAGAATGAAACAATGCCATTTGCAGCAACATGGATGAACCTAGAGATTATCATACTAAGTGAAGTAAGTCAGAAAGAGAAAGACAAATAAAACATGGTATCACTTATATGTAGAATCTAAAATCTGATACACTGACATATCTGTGAAATAAAAAGAAACTCACAGAGAACACACTTATAGTTGCTAAGAGGGAGAGTGGGCAGGCGAGGGAAGGAATGAGGGTGTGGGATTAGCAGAGATAAACTATTATATATAGGATGGATAAAACACAAGGTCCTACTGCATAGCACAGGGAATTATATTCTGTGATAAACCATAATATCCTGTGATAAGCCATAATGGAAAAGAATATGAAAAAGAGTATGTATAACTAAATCACTTTGCTATACAGAAGAAATAAATGCAACCCCCTAACACAAGGGAAAGGCTACCGACTTAAACATTCTTGCCTGGACAATCCCATAGATAGAGGAGCTTGGCGGGCTACAGTCCATAGGGTCACAAAGAGTTGGATATGACTGAGTGACTAAGCATGTTATGTTATATTGTAAACCACCTATACTTCAACAAAATTTTAAAAAAATCATTCAAATGTTAATGGCTTGCCTTTTCATTCTTAGGATTCCACATCTCAAAAGAGAACTACAAGTCCGCATATTGGAAGCTATTACTCAACACTGTACATAGTCAACAAGCTTTTCCTTTTGTGTTGTTCTAGCAATGTCAGTCCTTCTCTAAAATAGGAATTCTAAACTTTTCATTTATGAATCCTATATATGATTGCTTTTCTTCATTTATCCACTTACTTATGTTTCTCATTTATCAAAAAGGCAGAGGAAAATGGCAGAATTTCTTCTCCGTCAACAAGGAAATATCAGTAATATCTTTCTTATTTTTTACCCTTTTCAGAAATTACAGGAAGTTCAGTTGAGTTTATCTTTCTCGCACTCCAGCAGCGCATGGAGTAAACTTGGTCCATGGATGTGTGGCCCATACTGTTCTAACATTAAATTTAAAAAAAAAAAAAACAATTACTGACATTTAAAACTTAAGATAGCTCAACTTAAATCCCATGTTTCTAGTTTCCCTTGAAAAATGAGAAGGTGGAGAGGCACTGGACCTGTATTTCCATCTGGTGGCAAAAATATGCTAGACTTGAGGGGTAAGTGTCTCCCAAGGATGGGACACACACTGAAGTCCCCACATTCACCTTTAAATTATACCTGGCCAGGGACTTCCCTGGTGGTTTAGTGGCTAAAACTCCAAGCTCCCAATTCAGGGGGCCTGGGTTCGATCCCTGGTCAGGGAACTAGATCCCACTTGCCACAACTAAGAATTTGCATGCTTCAACTGAAAGATCCCGCATGAGGCAACAAGATCAAAGATCCCGTGTGCTCCAACTAAGACCGGTGCAGCCAAATAAATTAAGTAAAAAAGAAATGCATGCTTTGTTAAAAAAAATAAAAAATAAATTACACCTGGTCAGCTTTTGAATTCATTTTCATGATGAAAATCAATCTATCTGTTTAATACACTGTGAGAGAGGTGGAACTGAGAAAGAGAACAGTGAGGACACAGCACCTATGGGGATAAAAAGTGCTAACACTGACAGTTTGGGTCGTGCCTGGTGATGGTGGAGGTGGAGGTGATAAAGACCAGGACCTGAGTAATGATGGGGAGTTTCCTTGCTTTAAAGATACCTGTAGTGCCATAGCAATGTTGAGGCTATATCTGAACCCTATCAATCAAGTTAGAAGAAAAAATTTAAAAGTTGGAGAGGGATAAGCTTTGTGGTAAGTCAAATGGTAGAAGAAGTCAAATTCACTTATTAAAAGTAATTCTTGGTATATCATTTTCCCAAAGTTAATTTAAACAACCTGTATCAATGATTAAATTATAGTCATGTTGAGCGATCATTATTACTGTTAAAAAAGTTAGGGTGTCCTTTTTCTTCTAGGCACACAGAAAGACTGAATTTCCCTGTTGGGTTGAATTTGGGAAGAGCCAAGTGACTTCTTTTGGCCACCAAAACATGAGCAAAAAGAAGTGCTTCACTTCACATGTTTACCACCCTCTTTTCTGTCTTCCCTGGTGGCTCAGAGGATAAAGCATCTGCCTGCAATACAGGAGACCTGGGTTTGATCCCTAGGTTGGGAAGATCCCCTGGAGAAGGAAATGGCAACCCACTCCAGTATTCTTGCCTGGAGAATCCCATGGACCAAGGAGCCTGGCGGGCTATAGTCCATGGGGTCGCAAAGGGTTGGACATGACTGAGCGACTTCACTGTCTTTCTTTCTTTCCATCTGCAATTTAAATGTTCCAGAGAGTGCTATTCTACCAGCTTAGGCTTTAGAGAGCAGCAAGGCCCCCAGCAGACCTCTGGTGGGCATGCAGTGTGGATGAGAAATTTCCTTTTGTTTTAAGACACTGTAGGTTGCTTGTGAAAGCAGCAAATTTTATTAGCCTCTCCTGGATTGATCTTCCATGTTATTCAAACCACACTCATTCATATATCTATTTTTCATATTATTTTAAAATAGTTTTCTTCATATTAATGGTATATTAAAACTTGTAAAATGTAGCCTTAATCTAATAATGTACATGGTACATAAAACAAGAAACTGTGCTCTCAAGTTCCAACTTTGGCTCCAGATTTGAATGTCAGGTCAGTAATCAGTAAACTATACCACTTTCTTGATATAACAGAAATCAGAAAGAGACACATATTATGCATTTACTATGTATGAATACACCCTCTATAAACCATATCGTGTTTGCAAAAATCATTAATAAGGACAACATCATCAGTGTGATGATCTACTTTGCATATGTAAATCCAAAGGTGTACAGGTGTTAAAGTTGATACGCACACATTTTTGCAGGCTTCCCCATGACATCTTTGAGTACTTGACCTTTAGCATCAATTAAAATCATTATGTATACAGCTGGTAAATGTTATCTTATGCATGACAGACTCATGCACAATTACCATTTTCCAACAGATCTGAGTAGATTACAGAAAGGGGTGGGAGATATTTTACAGAGGTGACAGCCAAGAAAAGGTCTTAAGAGATACCTGCTATTTGTCACAATATGACCTAAACCCCCAAACAACCCATATAATTACACTGGATAAAAGAACATGCATTATAAACATAATTCATGTATAATAGGAAACACACATTTGAAGAGTTTCGATATGAGAAAGAAAAAAAAACTTTTCAAAAATAAGTTTGAAATAGAGTTCTTAAAAAGACATGATTAAAATAATAAAAGCCATGTTATTTGAAAATGAGTTCTGGAATTAAAGATGGTTTCACAAAAAGGGAGAGATTAACAAGAGACATACTAGACACTGCCAAATATTTGAGGGGTTGCCATAGCAAAGAAGAGCTGGAATTACTTGTTTATGGGGAAAAAACAAGGTATTAAAAGAATGGAGAAAGATGGGCAAACCTACAAATAAATTTTAAGCTAAAATTAAAAAAGGTATTTCCAGTTGCACATCTTTGGGCAACTCCAACAGCCTTCAACATGTGGGGTCATGTGGTCTACCTGTGCAAGAAAGGCTTTCTAGAATCTTACTATCAAGACCTGCTAATTTACCACTCTTTCCCAAAGCTTCAGCTCTTTGATTAACATTTAGTTCATGCAGAGCAGATCATAAATTCTTCCCTCTTGGACTGTTAACAACAGACCTATAAATTATTATGGGTTAACCACATAGTTAAAATATTTCAAGATAATACCTTTCATTTTCTTTTAATACGTCCCTTCCTTTCTTCCAGGTGTGGACCGGTTTCGGAGAAGCCTTTGGCTTACACTCAATGACAACTTCACCTCCCACTTTGACAAGAGTTACCCTTTTTAAGAGGGTTCTTGAAAAATCTGGACCTACAGCTGGAAGAGAATACAGAAAATGAAATAATTATTATGGAAGAAAAAATCCACTAGATCATTCTTTAAAGTTTTTCTTTCTGTAATGCACTTATTACATCAAAGGGAGGAAGTTGCATTTTTCTGAAGTACAGGAGTAATACTGGAAGTTTTGGTGGATTTACGAAAAGTTGAGCTGTAGTTTGTATACAGTAAAATGTACCCATTGAAAGTGTACAGCTTGATGAATTTGGTAAACTCCAACATGAAGATCAAAATATACGCTATTCTAAAACTATACATAGTGAGGGATTCTTTACGAAAACTACTCTATGTTCAGATGAAGAAAATTTTTTAAGTTTTACAGTAGCAAAAGGGAAAGATGAAACAAAAGCCCATAAGGCACTTTTCTGATTGTGTAGGTGAAAGCACCCCTTCCTTGACGGTTACTGCCTTTGTTCTCTCTCACAGCACTCTGAGCAGGTCTCCGTAAGAGGATGTGCTGAAATAAGAGGATGTGCTGAAATGTCTAAGCATCACCCTCTGTGAGCTCCTCCTTAAAAATAATGACTTAGATCAGCTTTCCACTATCACTGCCTAATTCAATGCCTGGTTCTTGCAGGATAAATTGTGACTTGCTCTTAGAAAACTTTATTCCGTGCTTGCTACCAATATTCTAAAAAAATCATTCACGTTGACACCAAATATGTAGTTACATGGAAATAACATTAAATAATTTCCTTCTTAAAACAAAAGATATTCCTCTATATTCTTAAAGAAATATAAAAGAAACCTTTCTGAAAATTTTCCATTTCCTTCTGCATTAATTGCACTAATGTTTTAGGATCTGTTGTGAGCTGTTATCATATCAAAAATCCCTGACTCATTGTAGCTTGACTTGATGGAATTTACAATTTCATACCATGTTGAATGTGAAATTTAAATATAAATACTAGCCACAAACTACTTAGAAGAGTACAGGGAATGAGTATGTATGTATGTGGGTGGGGAGGATGGGGATCAACTTTTTTAAATGCACACAAACTATATGTTAGTGATTAAAAAATAAAAGGTTTCAGCAGAAGCAAGTTAAACCTTCATTAAGTGCTTCTGTTATGAAAATATTTTCAGTGTACAGAAAGAAAGAAAGATGGGAAGGTTACTTTTTAATGGGGTGTTGTAATGTATACATGGGGCTGGCTTTACTTAGTGAAGGTTAAATTAAATAAATGAATCTAGTGGGCAACTGATACTTCAATCCATGTGCCTTGGATTCATGAGGGAAGTCTATAATTCAAAGAGTAATTCCATAATGATAAATGCAATTAATAAAGAGACTGCAAGTACAAATGCTTGTGCTTATAATGAGATAAATGCATTCCCTGTATGATCTGCAAAATTACACAATGAAAATTATAGGGTTCTGAGAAATATAAGGTCAGGACAGACCTACTCAATATTTATGTAACAGGAATACTAACAAAAACAATAATCATTCTAGTAAATATGTCAGCATGATTAAAAAGACAGCTGAAATTCCTAATAGATAAACACTACAAAAAACAAACAAACAAAACAAATCAGGACTTCAGTGTGTGTGTATATATATATGAACACAGCTTGGTGAAACAAGGAAGCCAGGAAAGCAAAGAGCTGAGAATGGTAAACTATAAAACAAGTACAAAGTGCAGAAAGGCTCAGGAGAGCCACACTCTTAAACACAGTCCTGTTGAAACATAGCCAAAACTGAGTCAAGAGGAAGAATATGGGCTAAATGAGACACAGTCAGTAAGCTATCTGCCTTGACTAGCCTTGTGTTGACCTGAGTTAGTGGGCTTTGTTCTTGGTTGCTGGAACTAGTGAAATGCATGGACAAAGCAAGCATCTGTTATACTGATCTCATTTCTCCATTCACCACTCCCACACATGCTAATTTTCAACACACAAAGGTTCTTACAGCAGAATAGACTCACTCCCATCTTATGGAAACACCTGAACTGACACAGTAATGTGGAAAAAAAACAAGTCTCTAGAAGCCTTTTTTAAAAAAGGGTATTGTGTGAAATAGAGTTACAAATCTGTTAACATATAAAAATTCCTTCTTAAAACTATATCTTTCTACACACATATATTTTTATCACTTTAGGCAGACATTTTTCATCTGTTCAGGAGGAATTCTGCAACTGCATTTGAAATGAGTTTACATAAATCAAACCGTGCACAACACATGGGTGTATTTGTCAAAAAACTATATATTGCTTTTACAGGCTTTGAAAAGCATGATATCGGCCACACAGAAGGCAGAAAATGCACATTCCACTTTCAAAGGCATTTGTGCTGTACTATGTACGTGCCTATTATCTTTTGGATATCCTAGAGATAAGACTGCCTTTGAATGTCTTTCACTAACAACAACAAAAAAAGGAAATATAAATGTATATCTGTTCTCCTTGTTTATTCAACTTGCTTAAATTTACTTCTAGTTTTATCTAACTCTATAAATCTATCAGTTGCCACTATAAGCTGCAGTGTTTTCGCAGGAAAATTGTCAGACCTTCGTCTGTTTTTGTATACTTGACCCATCAAAGGATTTCTTAATATTCTGCCGTTCTGTGGCCATCTTTCATACCTGAGATGCCCTCAAGCTTGTGGGATGACGCTTTCTGTGTCTGCCCCCTATATTTATTCTGATTCTCAACCTTCAGCTCAGGAGAGGCTTGAGGGCAAAGCAAAAGGAGGCTGTTTAATTTGATATTCACAGAGAATCAGATTTTTAAGAGTTATTGATAAGGTCCTATTAGGGCATTGTTAGAATCCAGCCTTTGTTGGTACTGGACAAAATTAGTGCACATTCAAGGTGAAACTTCAGTGGGTTCCTAATGGTTCAGAAAAGATAAAACCAATTGTCAAATTACCCACTTGAGCCTGAGAGTAGTGCCAATTCTGGGAGCTCCTCATTTGCTAAATCTAATGCACTCTGAGGACACGTTTCTTACAGGAACTACTAGGGGGCACTGCACTCCCAGTGTTGGAATAAGTCACACTACAGGACCTCGTCCCTGTGGGCAATGCGACTTTTTATTATTTTTCAATGATCTTTAACATATTAATATTACATTACCTAGGAGAAGCATCCGGCTGAGAGAAACCTTCTATGCAATTCTCCACTGTTTGCTTTCACTTAATTAAATGACTCTTGGTCACATGTCAAGGATATTTTAAGTGGCCTACAGAACACTTGAAAACTGAGGTTGTGCCCTAGGATCATTTCTCAAGAGAGTTGCTGAGAATGATAACTGTATAACGGAATGTGCAGTAGCAGTCCCACCTGGGAAATAGATGGGTGTGATGTTTTACTCTGTTATTAAAGGAAAGGATAATTACGTGTGTCTGGTCTATAAATCTGCAGACACACCACTGGGATCACTGCCAGTTGACAGGGACTATTAAGGCTGACCCTTTCAGAAGTTCAGAATTTCATATTATTTTAACCTTTTTCTATTACCTTTAACTATTACCTCATCATCCCATAGAAAATAAAGCTCGAGTAAATGCATTCATTCAAGTATGGCCACCCCTGAGGAGATAATGCTGGTATCAGAAATTAAAACCCCAAACTTCGCCTGCCTTGCTGGGTAGGTAGCTAGAAGACTGGCTACAGTGGAGATAGTCTTCTCTCTAGGTCCATCATTTCAGAACGGCTGATGCAAAATCAGTCTCTCTGATTGGGGATGACATTCAAAAGGAAACACCCAACAATCTCTGAAGTCAGAGTTTTCTATTCTAGGATTACCATGATGTGCTCCTTCTAAGACTCTAATAGTCACTGCTGCTGGCTTTGGTCTAATTTGCTGAATGTCCTGTTCCCCCCAGGCTCCTCCTATCATGGTTGCTCTTGTTTATGGGCTTCTGCTCTTTGGGGAAAGTTATTATTAAACCAAACTAATAATATTTACAGTCACAAGGTTTAAGATTAAATAAAATACCTGTATTGTACACAAAGCGCTTCAATATTTTTCCAGAGTAAATTCTTTCTACCTACTCTTCTCCTCTGCTATTTCCACTATTTCCATTTTGTGTGTGTGTGTTAGTTGCTCAGTTGTGCCCAACTCCCTGTGACCCATGGACCAGGCTCCTCTGTCCATGGGGTTCTCCAGGCAACAATACTGGAGTGGGTGCCATACCCTTCTCCAGGGGATCTTCCTGACCGAGGGATCAAACCTGGGTCTCCCACATTGCAGGCAGATTCAAAGGAGCTACCTGGACATTTTAGAGAATTTTAAGCTGAAAAGAAATACAGTTTTGTGTGAAAACAAAAAAATCCTTTTTATTTTGAAATAATTACAGATTCACAAGAAGTTGCAAAGATAATTCAGAGAGGTCCATTGTATCTTTCACTCAGTTTCCCCAATGGTTACATTTTTTTTTTCAGTAATTGGAGGATAATTGCTTTACAATGTTGTGTTGGTTTCTGCCATACAACGTGAATCAGCCATAAGTATAAGTGTGTCCACTCCTTTTTGAACCTCCCCCCAATCCCACCCCATCTCTCTAGGTCATCACACAGCACTGAGCTGAGATCCCTGTGCTATACAGCAACTTCCCAGTAGCTTTGGATTTTACATGGGGTAATGTGTATGTTTCACTGCTACTCCCACTCCCCCCTTTCCCCACTGTGTCCACAATGTTCTCTATGACTCTATTCCTGCCCAGCAAATAGGTTCATTAGTATCATTTTTCTAGATTCCATATATATGCGTTAATATACAATATTTGTGACCCCAGTACAACATTACAAGGAACCTAATCATGGATAAGGTGTGTAGAGTTCTGTCTTATTTTATCAAGTACTTTCACTTGTAACTACCACTGAAATAAAGATATAGAACTCTTCCATCATTACAAAGATCTCTCTCATGCTATCATTTTAGAGGTACATCCAACCCCCTTCTGTACTCCCTATGCCTGCTGCTGCTAAGTCACTTCAGTCGTGTCCGGCGACCCACCAATCAGTATTCCAACTCTACAGTTTTGTCATTTTGAGAATATAAAAAATGCATACATTTTGTATCCATAAAATCATACATTATGATTTTTTTTGAGAGATTTCTTTTTTCAGTTGGCATAATGCTATTGAGATCCACCCAGGTTGCTGAATGTATTAACAGTGATTCCTTTCTATTGCTGAGTAGTTATATCTCAACCATGTGGGTGTGCAAGACAAATTCATCTCTACTGTTGACATTTCAGGCACTATGATAACTGATGAATGCTTTTTAAGCATAGAAACCATTTCAAGATCTTTCAACAGTATCACTGCCAACAAGTAGGATTAGCCCTTTTTTTTCTTTTTTTTAGTGTGGGGGATTGACATGTACACACTGTTGTATTAACAATGGACAATAAACAAGGACTTGCAGTATAGTACAGGAACTCTGTTCAATGTTACATAACAACCTAAATGGGAAGAGAATTTGAAAAAGAATAGATTCATGTATAACTGAACCCCTTTGCTATACCTTGAAACTAACACAATATTGTTAATCACCTATACTCCAATATAAAATTTTAAAAGCCCTTTTTTCTTTTTATGAAGGTTTGAAAGCCAAGCTCTCATTGGGTAAACGAGGGTAGATACTTTCTTATTCAAGGAAAAATATTTTAAAGGCATTTTAGAACATCATTTCTTACACAGCAATTAACACGTTGATTGAAAATCATTCCGGAGAAGGCAATGGCATCCCACTCCAGTACTTTTGCCTGGAAAATCCCATGGACGGAGGAGCCTGGTGGGCTACAGTCCATGGGGTCGCTAAAGTCGGACACGACTGAGCGACTTCACTTTCACTTTTCAGTTTCATGCATTGGAGAAGGAAATGGCAACCCACTCCAGTGTTCTTGCCTGGAGGATCCCAGGGATGGGGGAGCCTGGTGAGCTGCCATCTCTGGGGTCGCACAGAGTCGGACACGACTGAAGTGACTTAGCAGCAGCAGCAGCAGAAAATCATTCTTATATGTTTTAAAAGCTTCAACTGCTAAACCCTTGTTAACCTTCCTTGAGCAGCTCTATCTGTATGAAGATAATAACACAGGAAGCATTTTTTTATTTTTTTAAGCATTTTTTAATATCTGTAACTGTAAGCACTCTGAACTTCCTACATTAGTGCAAGTTAGAGATATTTCATTTTATTTGGTGTAATGTCTTGAACACTCATACAAATTTGTGAAAGTAGTGTGTGGTGCTACAGTGTTATATTTGATTGAGTAACTTTGTTATGAGATCAAAATAGTTGTTTAATTGACAGAAGAGAGTCATTGAACTATGAGAACTCTGGAATTCCAGTGGTTACAAAATGGTAGCACCCATTAGTAGTAATTATTAGGTCATCAGTTCCTGGAAGGCAAAGACTATGAATCAGGGATCTTGGACCTAGCACAGTCCTTGCACAAAGTAGATGTTCAATTAATATATGCTGAATTAATGTATGTTGTAGGAGAGAACTCAGGAATTCAGTTCAAGACAGGAAATACCCTTCTCATGATGCTTCACCTGGATATCAACGACTTCTTGAACTTCATGGCCTATGTACAGGACACTCCATCCTCTCTGGAGTTGGACCTCAGTCAAATGAAGCAGGATTATCCAAGAAACAATTCAGGCTATCTGTACACTTGTCCCTGAAAATCCAATAGCCATGGAGAGACTGGTTCCAGGTACCAAAATCCATGGATGCTTAAGTACCTCATTTAAATAGCAGGCTACAATGAATACAGCCAGCCCCCCATAACTGGCAGGTATAGAGTACTGGCTGTACTCTTTTTTTTTTTCTTAATTAATGTTTTTATTTGGGAAGCTCAGTGTTTTGTTTTTTTTTTTCTTTTTTTTTTCTAATTTTATTTTTAAACTTTACATAATTGTATTAGTTTTGCCAAATATCAAAATGAATCCGCCACAGGTATACATGGCTGTACTCTTTCACCATGTGAACTGGTGTGATGGTAGATGGTTAACAACTGACTCTCCAAGCAAAATAGAACACCAAAGAACTTGCGTTTTGAGCTTGCCAATTTCTGATTTTCCAAGTGCAGGGTTGAACCAGAGCAGTGTCACCTGGAAACTTATTTGAAGTGCAAACCCTCAGGCCCCTCTCAAGAACTACTATGTCAGAAATTCTGGAGGTAGGGCTCAGCTTTGTGTGTTTTAATGAGCCTTCCAAACAGTTCTGATGCATGGTAGAGTCTGAGAATCAATACCATAGAAAAACCTATTACCTTCTGATCTGATCAATTAGAGCAACAGAACTTCTACCCATTGGAATCATTCCTGGGTTATTAAGGAATAAAGAGTCCTGGAGTCTCTACCAAGGACTAGTTGGTAGGGAGGATGTTATCAGGTCCGTTCAGTTCACTCACACAGTTGTGTCTGACTCTTTAAGACCCCATGGACTGCAGCACACCAGGCTTCTCTTTCCTTCACCAACTCCTGGAATTTGCTCAAACATGTCCATCAAGTCAGTGATGTCATCCAACCATCTCATCCTCTGTTGTCCCTTCTCCTCCTGCCTTCAATCTTTCCCAGAAACAGGGTCTTCTCCAATGAGTCAGTTCTTTGCATCAGGTGGCCAAAGAATTGAAGCTTCAGCTTCAGCATCAGTCCTTCCAATGAATATTCAGGAGTGATTTCCTTTAGGATTGACTGCTTGGATCTCCTTGACTCAAGAGCCTTCTCGAACACCACAGATCAAAAGCATCAATCCTTTGGTGCTCAGCTTTCTTTATAGTCCAGCTCTCACATCCATACATGACTACTGGAAAACCCATAGACTTTACTAGACAGAATTTTGTTGGCGAAGTAATCATTCTGCTTTTTAATATGCTGTCTAGGTTGGTCATAGCTTTTCTTCCAAGGAGCAAGTGTCTTTTAATTTTATGGCTGCAGTCACTATTTGCAGTGATTTTGGAGCCCAAGAAAATAAATTCTGTCACTGTTTCCATTGTTTCCCCACCGATTTGCCATGAAGTGATTGGACTGGATGCCATGATCTTCATTTTTTGAATGTTGAATTTTAAGCCAGCTTTCTCATTCTCCTCTTTCACTTTCATCAAGAGACTGTTTAGTTCTTCGCTTTCTGCCATAAGGGGGTGGTGTCATCTGCATATTTGAGGTTATTGATATTTTTTCCAGCAATCTTGATTCCAGCTTGTGCCTCATCCAGCCCAGCATTTCACATGATGTACTCTGTATATAAGTTAAATAAGCTGGGTGACAATACACAGCCTTGACGTACTGCTTTCCCAATTTGGAACCAGTCTGTTGTTCCATGTCCTGTTCTAACTGTTACTTCTTAACCTGCATACAGATTTCTCAGGAGGCAGGTCAGGTGGTCTGGTATTTCCATCTCTTGAAGAATTTTCCACAATTTTCTGTGATCCACACAGTCAAAGGCTTTGGCATAGTCAATAAAGCAGAAATTGATGTTGTTCTGGAACTCTCTTGCTTTTTCCATGATCCAGTGGATGTTGGCAATTTGATCTCTGGTTCCTCTGTTCTTTCTAAATCCAGCTTGAACATCTGGAAGTTCTAGGTTCACGTACTGTTGAAGTCTCCCTTAGAGAATCTTAAGCATTACTTTACTAGTGTGTGAGATGAGTGAGTGCAGTAGTTTGAACATTCTTTGGCATTGCCTTTCTTTGGGAATGGAATGAAAACTGACCTTTTCCAGTTCTGTGGCCACTGCTAAGTTTTCCAAATTTGCTGGCATACTGAGTGCAGCACTTTTACAGTATCATCGTTTAGCATTTGGAATAGCTCAACTGGAATTCCATCACCTCCATTAGCTTTGTTCATGAGGCTCACTTGACTTCACATTCTAGCATGTCTGGCTGTAGGTGAATGATCGCACGATCAGGGTTATCTGTGTCATGAAGATCTTTTTTGTACAGTTCTTCTATGTATTCTTGCCACCTCTTAATATCTTCTGCTTCTGTTAGGTCCATACCATTTCTGTCCTTTATTGTGCCCATCTTTGCATGAGCACAATACCATAATTTTCGCTTGGTATCTCTAATTTTCTTGACAAGATCTCTAGTCTTTCCCATTCTATTGTTTTCCTCTATTTCTTTGCATTGGTCACTGAAGAAGGCTTTCTTAGCTCTCCTTGCTATTCTTTGGTACTCTGCATTCAGATGGGTATGTCTTTCCTTTTCTTCTTTGCCTTTAGCTTCTCTTTTCTCTTCTTCTCAGACAACCATTTTGCCTCTTTGCTTTCCTTTTTCTTGGGGATGGTCTTGACCACTACCTCCTGTACAATGTCACAAACCTCCATCCATAGTTCTTCAGGCACTCTATCAGATCTAATTCCTTGAATCTATTTCTCACTTCCACAGAGATTTGATTTGGGTCATACCTGAATGGTCTAGTGGTTTTCCCTACTGTCTTCAATTTAAGTCTGAATTTGGCAACAAGGAGCTCATGATCCAAGCCACAGTCAGCCCCTCGTTTTGTTTTTTCTGAATGTATAGAGCTTCTCCATCTTTGGCTGCAGAGAATATAATCAATCGATTTTGGTATTGACCATCTGGTGATGTCCGTCCATAGAGTTGTCTCTTGTGTTTTGGTAGAGGGTGTTTGCTATGACCAGTGCATTCTCTTGGCAAATCTCTGTTAGCCTTTGCTCTGCTTCATTTTGTACTCCAAGCCCAAACTTGCCTGTTACTCCAGGTATCTCTTGACTTTCTACTTTTGCATTCCAGTCCCCTATGATGAAAAGGACATCTTTCTTTGGTGTTAGTTCTAGAAGGCCTTGTAGGTCTTCATAGAACTGTTCAATTTCAGCTTCTTCAGCATTATTGGTTGGGGCATAGGCTTGGATTACTGTGATACTGAATGGTTTGCCTTGGAAACGAATAGAGATCATTCTGTTGTTTTTGAGACTGTACCCAAGTACTGCATTTCAGACTCTTTTGTTGACTAACTATAATGGCTACTCCATTCTTCGAAGGGATTCTTGCCCACAGTAGTAGATATAGTGGTCATCTGAATTAAATCACCCATTCCAGTCTTTTAGTTCACTGATTCCTAAAATGTAGATGTTTACTCTTGCCGTCTCCTGTTCGACCACTTCCAATTTACCTTGATTCATGGACCTAACATTCCAGGTTCCTATGCAATATTGCTTTTTACAGCACTGGACTGTACTTTCATCACCAGTCATGTCCACAACTGGGTGTTGTTTTCACTTTGGCTCCGTCCCTTCATTCTTTCTGGAGTTATTTCTCCACTGATCTTCAGTAGCATATTAGGCACCTACTGACCTGGGGAGTTCATCTTTCAGTGTCCTATCTTTTTGCCTCTTCATACTGTTCATGGGGTTCTCAAGGCAAGAATACTGAAGTGGTTTGCCATTCCCTTCTCCAGTGCACCATGTTTTGTCAGAACTCTCCATCATGACCCGTCCATGTGGGTGGTCCTACAGAGCATGGCTCATAGTTTCCTTGAATTAGACAAGTCTGGGATTCATGTGAGGGACGACTGTATGGTACCGGGCTATTAAAGAGCTCCCCTGGTGACTCACAAGCAGCAAAATTTGAGAATCACTGAAATAGGGTTTACTGATAATTGTGCAGCTGTCTGTATTATAAGCTTTTGGTATGGATACTAGTTTAAAACAAAACAAACAAAACAAAACAAAACCCAAACTTCATATTGCTACAATCACTTCATATTTGCAGGAAGTTTTCACATGTGATCTCTTTTAGTTTTGACAGTGACACCCTCATTTTATTGATTAGTGAAGGCTTAGTAACTTGTTAAAGATATCAAATTTGCTTTTGAGATCCATGTGCATTGCTTTCCCTCTTTCTGATGAGTTAAGTAAAGCTCCTATCAGACAATATTTGGGTAAGAAAGGCATCCCTCCTCTCATTGGATGCTGTTTACACTCAGCACATTTGATTGTAATCTGGCTCAACGAGGCAGTTGAGAAATCAGACTTAGTTGCAGATGAGCACTTGTGAAAATCCCTGTGAAATGACTTTGAGTTTAGCTTTAGTGTTTTTCTAATTTGTAGGCCAGTCATTTGGACACATGGCAAATTAACCATATAACTGCTCAAGCCTGCACCTCACTTTAATCGACCATCAGTTCCTTAATGGCATCTGAGTGTCCTGCCAGGGTCTGATGTCTTCCACCACAGAGGCCAGGAGAATGCCCACGGTCCTGAACCATCAGATAGGAACTCCTTGGACCAAGGCTACTTCTATCCTTTATACAGTACTGGCAAAGTCAAGTCATATTCAAGACCACTGGGAAGACACTCAGTTGTTCTTAAGGACAGTTCATCCCATTTCAAAATCAGAGATACTCTAGTGTGTATAAAATAGACAGCTAGTAGGAATCTTATGTTTAGCACAGGGAGCTCAGGTTGATGCTCTGGAGGTGGGATGGGGGACAGATGGGAGGGGGATCCAGGAGGGAGAGGATATATGCATACATATGGCTGATTCACTTCGTTGTACAGCAGAGACTAATATAACATTGTAAAGCAAGTATACTCCAATGAAAAAGACATAGTAATAATTATGATAATAATTTGATTCATTGTAGATCATTTGACAACAAAGGAAAGAAGAAAAAAAGGAAAAAATATCTCCCATATTCCTACCCAATAAAAAGATAGTCTAGTGACCCTGCTGGTTATGATCCAGGTCAGCTGGACACAGTGCCCGAGCGTCTTGCTCTAGCACCATCACTTGTCTTCTGTAGAGGATGCTGTTGGTACCTCACATGGATTCTTTTTTCTGGCCCCAGATGCTGTGAGCATTGGTTGCTTACCAACTCCAGCTGCCCCCTTCTTTGGGAGGTTTTGCTCCATATACCCTGCCATTACCAGCACCACTTAAGGGGCAGATCAATGAATAACCAATGAAGATATTTTAAAAAAGGTCAGCCTCCTTGCCTGAGGTGGGAATAGCTCTGAGATGCACTTATGCTCCAGACATCACCCTCTAGAATGCAAAATAGGCTAGACTTTACCTGGGACCATGTCCTGCTCTCTGCCTTCCAACCCCCGTCCCTAGCCTGCTCTCTTATACATTTTGCTCAGAGGACACTCCTCCAGTGACTCACAGGTACCTAAACCCCTGCCTCAGCTTTTGAGGTCTTAGGTATACTCTATCTTTGCTGTTCTTGTTGAGTCACTTAGTTCTGTCGGACTCTTTTGTGACTCCATGGACTGTAGCCCACCAGGCTCCTCTGCCCATGGGATTTCCCAGGCAAGAATCTTGGGGTGGGTTGCCATTTCCTTCTCCAGGGATCTTCCCAACCCAGGGATTGAACCCATATCTCTTGCATTGCAGGTGGATTCTTTACCACGGAGCCACCATATATATACAGGATGACATTGGTGTTCTGTATGGAGCAGCACAGAAAATTTCAAGTTTGGCAGTTCAGTCAGCATCCCCTAGTACCAATATGATCATCTATCTGAGTAGACACAACCATTAAACATGAATAGAAATATTTCATTAGAAAAGTTATCTTAATAAAATACTTAATTTGGCTTTTTTAAATGTATTTTTTTTGTAGAAGATTCAAATTTCCCTACGATTATAAGACTCAGTTCACTGTTCCAATTCCAGCACACTCTTCTATGACCCAGGGAGTTGTGTGGTTTCTCACAGGTGTACATCATACAAGTGAACCTCATCCATGACAGAAGCTAACATAGGAGAAGAAGTCTGGAAACAGTTGCCTTGAGGAGTAATAAACTATCAACTGTAATAGGTCAGTCACAAACAAGGATGTACTATTTCTATTTAAAAGTACTCATCACCAGGCTACTCTAATATACTGACCTCAAGGTAAAAGTCTACGGCATTTGCCCACCCAGTGAGTAAATCACCCAGCACCTAGGTTAATTATTTAGCAGTTTCAATCCATTAAATATAGATACATTACATATACATTAAATACCCAGACCGAATACATAAAACAAGACTAAGGGAAAAGCCTATTAAACATATGCTTCCTAACCATCTCTTATTCATGACCTTAAGGCTGTTTCCCAGCACGAAAGGGAATCTCTCTCTAGCACTGGAGGATGCTGATAATGGATCAATAGCTGCAACCAGCATACTTCTTTTCTTCGTTATACTGAAGTATCTTGTTTTCATTTTGTTTCTTGGTTCAATTCAACCTCCCTAAGATTCTAATACAGGTAATAATTAATCCATTATTAAATCCATAAGAGTCAAACTATTACCACCCAGCAAGAAACAAAGTGACTTGTGAAATACGATTGTATTAAAGCTTACTCAATCAATATTCACATATGTGTATTTTTAAATAATCAAATGTCTTCTCCTTCTTTCATTTAATAAGAACTCTAGGGATTTACTCATTCAATACTTAACTGCCCTTTAATTCACTTGGAATATACCAGTGTGATTTTCTGGGGCAGGAAAAATGGGATATTAAATAGAGAACTTCTAAGCTTGTTCAATATCTTCCAAAATTGGCCCTTAATTAATTTTTCCATCTTCCTCTTTCAAGTTTAAACTTTGCCGATACACTTTATGTATTTGAATTAAAATTTCTGAGAAACATTCAGGATTTTCTATGGGCAAGAAACTATCTAGATGTTTTATAACTTTTGTTCAGGCCTTTTCACTCTGCACTGTTCCTGGTTCTTTTTTTCCTTTTGCCTGTATAAATATAAATTATTTTTCAAGGTTCACCTGACTAGCTCAGTCCACTGGTCAAACTCTCTTTCCTGAATTTCTGGAAGACTTACTATTTGTATCACTTGTTTGGAACTGAATAATTTACTGACATGCCTTACAGTTCTTACACTCAATAAAGCTGAGATCAGGGAGGGGGGTTAAATAACTTCTCAGGCATTTTCATCTTTACTGAGCTTGCTTGCTGATCTCAAGGGAATTAAGAAAGGACTCAGACCAAGAATTCAAATGGAATTAGTTCTAACTGGAAATGACTTTAAATAAAGCTCTGAATGTAAGAGTTGAATCAGTGATTATCACCTCATAGGCCTTGAACCCTTGGTAGAGGGAAGAGAAAGGATCTGGTGAGGATCGTAGGATATGCATATCAGATAGATATATAGACACAGATACAGATTGGCCTTCCCAGGTGGTGCTAGTGATAAAGAACCTGCCTGCCAATGCAAGAGACATAAGAGACACAGATTTGATCCTTGGGTCAGGAAGACCTCCTGGAGGAGGGCATGGCAACCCATTCCAGGATTCTGGCCTGGAGAATCCCATGGACAGGGGAACCTGGCAAGCTACAGTCCACAGGATCGCAAAGAGCTGGACATAACTGAAGTGACTTAGTGTGCACATGGATATAGATATGGATATCTGGAGATGGATGTATACACACACACACATCTCATTGTTATCATTCAGTTGCTCAGTTGTGTCCAACTCTTTGCAACCATACTGTTATGCTCCCCTCTGGGTAAGTGCTCTAGATAAAAATCATTTTATAGCCTTTCTCACTTCAGGCTCTGCTTTTGGGACTGTAGTCATCCTCTATCTTTACTCCATGATTACATCCTGTGATTTCCAGTCATTTGTTACCATCAAATTTTCTTATTTTAACAAAAGGATCTACAAAATCTTTAATAATTATAATGGCATCCCCAGACTTTTAAATTGGACAGCTTTCACCTGGAGGGTCTAAAGACAATGTGATTCATTCCTGAGGCCACACACCCTCCTCTGTAGCTGTTTTCTAACCAGTTGACACTATGTTTAACAAAGAATACACTTCTTTCTGCAGAACATTCTACGTAATCTACCTCTGTGAACTGCGCTTCACAACAGTCAGCTCCAACTACGAACAATCAGAGTCCACTTGGCCAGGATGGGACCATTGTGCTTGTCCTGGGAAGCTGGAATTATCATCCTTAACATTTATAGTGGGGAAGGTATGTGTGTGGGGGACATCCTTACAGTAGCCACACTGATGTTGACTCCAAGACCACAGAATCCTCCATGGCCTCTTTGAAAAAGACTGCAACCTCATGAATCCTCAAAAATTTTTATCTTTGATTGGGTGTTGGTTCAGGTAAAGAAGCTGGTGAGGACAACAATTATGGAAGCAGATCCTTTCTTTTTTACCTTGCATGGGTGGACGAACATTCAATTCAGGAGCATCCACTTAATCCATGTCAGATCCACATGCCAGGCACCAAGAAGTGCTCTGCAGAAGGGCAAGTCAGGACTCTGAATCTGGGCAAATTATCAGGACTTATGGAATCAGCTCTCTCTGTGTGTTGCTTTTCTCTTATTTATAACCTTTCTATTACGCTCCAAGAAGAACTGCTACTTAGACATTTAAGATAAATTCCGAAGTCAAAGTAAAGATTTTTATATAAGACAAATGCAAGTTGATGGTCTGAAGGTTTTTTTTTTTTTTTTTTTAATGCCTAGAGCTTTCTTAATTCACTAACCACTGTTTTCAAAGATTTACTTCACTAATTAATTCATTTTTTTAAAACAGTCTATCAACTCCTTCATTACTTAGTGCAGTCATTCATTCTTACATTCATTCAATATTTAATGAGTGCATACTATGTGCTTCAATATTGTATTAGGTCCTGATGATTAAATGAGTGAAACCAAGTATGGTCATTGACATCACAGGGAAGTTAAAGTGCAGTGAGAGAAAAAGACAGAGAAATCACATTAGCAAATGTAAATGTAAATGCAGCATGATATCAAGGAGCATTAAAAGGCAGGATGAAAATTCTAACAGTAGGAGCTGACCTGGGCATAGAGCGAGGTATGACTTCCTGAGGAAGCCAATATGGAGTTGGGAGAGGCAGCCTCAGTTCAGTTCAGTTTAGTTCAGTCACTCAGTTGTGTCTGATGCTTTGCAACCCCACAGATTGCAGTATGCCAGGCTACCCTGTCCATCACCAACTCCTGAAGCTTGCTCAAATGATTCAGTGATGCCATCCAACTATCTCATCCTCTGTCATTCCCTTCTCTTCCTGCCTCTAAACCTGTCCCAGCAGCAGGGTCTTTTCCAATGAGTCAGTTCATTCCGTCAAGTGGCCAAAGTATTAGAGTTTCAGCTTTAGCATCAGTCCTTCCAATGAATATTCAGGACTGATTTCCTTTAGGATGGACTGTTTGGATCTCCTGCAGTCCAGGGACTCTCAAGAGCCTTCTCCATCACCACAATTCAAAAGCATCAATTCTTTGGCATTCAGCTTTCTTTATAGTCCAGCTCTCATGTCCATACATGACTACTGGAAAAACCATAGCCTTGACTAGATGGACCTTTGTTGGCAAAGTCATGTCTCTGCTTTTTAATATGCTGTCTAGGTTGGTCATAACTTTTCTTCCAAGGAGCAAGAGTCTTTTAATTTCATGGCTACAATCACCATCTGCAGTGACTTTGGACCCCCCCCACCTCCCGCAAATAATGTCTGTCGCTGTTTCCATTGTTTCCCCATCTATTTTCCATGATGTGATGGGACCGGATGCCATGATCTTAGTTTTCTGAATGCTGAGTTTTAAGCCAACTTTTTCACTCTCTTCTTTCACTTTGATCAAGAGACTCTTAAGTTCTTCTTCACTTTCTGCCATAAGGGGGTGGTATTATCTGCATATCTGAGGTTATTGATATTTCTCCCAGCAATTTTGATTCCAGCTTTTGCTTCATCCAGCCCAGCGTTTCTCATGATGTACTCTGCATATAAATTACATAAGCAGGGTGACAATATACAGCCTTGATGTGCTCCTTTCCTGATTTGGAACCAGTCTGTTGTTCCATGTCCAATTCTAACTGTTGCTTCCTGACCTGCATACAGATTTCTCAGGAGGCAGGTCAGGTGGTCTGGTATTCCCATCTCTTGAAGACTTTTCCACAGTTTGTTGTGATGCACACAGTCAAAAGCTTTGGCATAGTCAATAAAGCAGAAGTAGATGTTTTTCTGGAACTCTGTTGCTTTTTTGATGATCCAACGGATGTTGGCAGTTTGATCTCTGGTTCCTCTGCCTTTTCTAAATCTGGCTGGAACATATGGAGGTTAACAGTTCACATACTGTTGAATCCTAGTTTGGAGAATTTTAAGCATTACTTTACTAGCGTGTGAGATGAGTGCAATTGTACGGTAGTTTGAAAATTCTTTGGCATTGCCTTTCTTTGGGATTAGAATGAAACCTTTTCTAGCCTTGTGGCCACTGCTAAGTTTTCCAAATTTGCTGGCACATTGAGTGCATCACTTTCACAGCATCATCTTTTAGGATTTGAAATAGCTCAACTGGAATTCTTTCACCTCCACTAGTTTTGTTCATGGAGAAGGCAATGGCACCCCACTCCAGTACTCTTGCCTGGAGAATCCCATGGGTGGAGGAGCCTGGTGGGCTGCAATCTGTGGGGTTGCAAAGAGTCGGACACGACTGAGTGACTTCACTTTCACTTTTCACTTTCATGCATTGGAGAAGGAAATGGCAACCCACTCCAGTGGTCTTGCCTGGAGAATCCCAGGGACAGGGGAGCCTGGTGGGCTGCTGTCTATGGGGTCGCACAGAGTCGGACACGACTGAAGTGACTTAGCAGCAGTAGCAGCAGTTTTGTTCATAGTGATGCTTCCTATGGGCCACTTGACTTCAAATTCTAGGATGTCTGGCTCTAGGTGAGTGATCACACTATTGTGGTTATCTGGGTCATGAAGATCTTGTTTTGTACAGTTCTTCTGTGTATTCTTGCCACCTCTTCTTAATATCTTCTGCTTCTGTTAGGTCCATACCATTTCTGTCCTTTATGGTGCCCAACTTTGCATGAAATGTTCCCTTGGTATCTCTGATTTTCTTGATGAGATCTCTGCTAAGTCACTTCAGTCGTGTCTGACTCTGCGACCCCATAGAGATCTCTAGTCTTTCCAATTCTATTGTTTTCCTGTATTGCTTTGCACTGATTACTGAGGAAGGCTTTCTTATTTCTCCTTGCTATTCTTTGGAACTCTGCATTCAAATGGGTGTATCTTTCCTTTTCTCCTTTGCCTTTAGCATCTCTTATTTTCTCAGCTATTTGGAAGGCCTCCTCAGACAACCATTTTGCCTCTTTGCATTTCTTTTTCTTGGGGATGGTCTTGACCACTGTCTCCTGTAGAATGTCACGGATCTCCGTTCATAGTTCTTCAGGTACTCTATCAGATCTAATCCTTTGAATCTATTTGTCACTTTCACTGTAAGGGATTTGATTTAGGTCATACCTGAATGACCTAGTGGTTTTCCCTACTTTCTTCTATTTAAGTCTGAATTTTGCAATAGGGAGTTCATGATCTGAGCTACAGTCAGCTCCCAGTCTTGTTTTTGCTGACTCTATAGAGCTTCTCCATCTTTGTCTGCAGAGAATGTAATCAATTCTGAGTTGAGAAGAAGTAAATGAAATGAAGAGGGGACAGAAAAGCATTTGAGGCAGAGGGAACAGTGTGGACCAGTGGACTGTGGAGGAAGAGAAGGTGGTGAACAGGCAGCTCAGAAAGCTCAGCACTGCTGAAGAACAGAAGGAAAGGGGCATATGTTGAAAGATGGGGCTGGAGGGGCAGTCCATAGTGCCCATAGTGCCCATAGTGCATAGTCTGGAAAATTTACATGTGAAAGAACAAAATGCACTCTGCCTGACATTCAAACAAACCCGTCCACCTAAGGCAGCTCTTCCTCTCTCCAAGCTGAAGTTTATACCCCATCAGACACCAACACATTTCAGAAACTTTGCACAGTTTAGAAGAGGGGTTGATAGAGGAATAAAAATGAGTGCCGGGGGAACTGCATCACCCATTGCAAGCATCAGAAGAAGCTGATCTCCTGAAGAGTAAGTGGTCTCCTCTTACTGCTTGTAGAATGCTTTTCTTCTTTCTCGAGAGATATCTTCAGTCTAAAGATTTCATCAACCTTTTTTCTTGGATGGAATATTTATGTTTGGGAAAGCACATGTTAGTTTAGTGATTTCAAAAGCTTTTACTTTTTTGTTCTTTCCAGTATAAAGACTCACCTATCACACTAAGCTCTGCGCTGGAAAAGATAACTCCATGTTTATTCTCTGCCACACACTGATACATGCCAGCATCTGAGAGATTCACTATTGTTATGTTGAGAGTTCCTTGCTCGATATGAATTCTATCCTGTGAAAGAAAAGAGGAACACAAAACAATGACCTTCTACAACTGAGACCTTAAGGCATCTTTGCTACATGTTATATATCAAAGGGGCTTAATGGGAGGGAAATTGCCATCATATAAACAATTTACATAACATGAGCTATTTATCCGTCAACTAGCTTGTGGCAGGTCAGATGCTAAATGAACAACCCGTACATCAGTTGGTAAAGGGAATTTAAATTGTAGGACTCTCTTGAGTTATCATTGATTTAATAGTGAAACCACTCAGATTAATATCCCTTCTAAACAGATGAACTTTAAATTTAAAATGATTTTTCTTTTTTCACTCCAAGGCTTTGTGCTAACTGGGGGTGAGGAGTGGGAAATACAAGGAAAATTACTGTTTAGAGTAGTTAAAACACTCAAATTATGGGCAGCCAACACTTTGAGGGTTAAAAGGACTGCACTCTACTTGGATGAAGCAGAAACACATATTTAATGTTGCTGAAGTTTACCAAGAATAAAGAATAAGTATTGATAATTTAATGTTTTGTTACTTGACTGCTGTTGGTGGCATGAACTAAGCTTAGGTCCATGAACTGGTGCCAATCTGAAGACAGCAAAGTGGGTGTATCAAACAATAGACCATCTTCATTCATCAGCCTGAGGCTACATAACTTGAGGCGTCAATTTTTATAAATACCCTAAAGGACCTCCTTTTCTCCAGGAGACCTGCCATTTAAAAAGTAAAATATTTTCTGTTTGCCCTAGGGTTGTGATTTAGCTGCCTGGCATCCATGATCCCTCACATTAAATAGAGGAAGGAAAATGCCAGTTACCTGGGCACCTACACTCAAGTGATTCGAAGCTGGCTTTTAGAATTGAGAGAATCATGGGACCAGCAGGAGCCCTGCAGTGACAGGAGGAGGTGTGGGTGGCACGGTGTGGACTAGGCTTGTTATATCTGCCTGTTTCTGTGGCTGCAAGGGCTGATATCCTGGCCAGTGCTCAGAGTGGTTGTTCTTGCCTGGAGCTGATGGGGGAGGAAACCAGAGCACAAGAAACTGGCTGTCAAATTGGGCCTGGGGAAAATGTCATATTTCAGCAAAAATTTGAATTCAGTGGGAAAATCAAACTGGACACAGTTGTTCCTCATCCTAAGGTCCCTCCACCTCATTTATTTTTATAGGCATGATTCCTATCTCTTTTAGCCTTCTCGACAAGGTTATTCAGATTTCTTTGTTAGACTGCTCTACAGGTTGGTTACCTTTCTAAAAAAAATTTTTTTTTTTTGCATATGATTTGGAATATTGGCATGCAGACGTATTTTGAAAAGGAGTTATTTTTGTCTGTCTTTCCACCCATTTAGCAGATTGGGTGGCTACTTCCACCTCATCTCCTGGGCTGTGTGCTTAGCTACTCAATCATGTCCGACTCTTTGTGACCCTGTGGACTGCAGTCCACCATGCTCCTCTGTCCATGGGATTTTTCCAGGCAAGAATACTGGAGTGGGTTGCCATGGCCTCCTCCAGGGGAATCTTCCCAACCCAGGGATTCCAGGCAGATTCTTTTCCAGCTGAGTCACCAGGGAAGCCCATGAATACTGCAGTGGGTAGACTATCCCTTCTCCAGGGGAATCTTCCTGATCCAGGAATTGAACTGGGGTCTTCTGCAATACAGGTGGATTCTTTACCAGCTGAGCTACCAGGGAAGCCCTTCCCTGAGCTGCTGGTCCAGAAATAACCAGACTCATGGCTTCTCTCAGGTCCTGGATCTGCGAGGATACTGAGGCTACTGCAGTTCCTGCCCAGAGCCAGTAGAAGACGCAGCCTGGCACCTCCTACCTCTCTCACATCACAGAGTCCTGTTAAGCCAGGCAACAGTTTGGCTGCTTTTTCACTTAAGCCTTAGCTACAGGGATATTGCAGCCTGGTCTCCAAAGAGGATTTTTAATATCTGAGCTTTCAGCTCCTACTGCCTGCTTCAGGGCCTACAGACTGGTGCCTCCCACTTTGCTCATCGCTTTTAGTTGTTCTTCTACTTCTGTTCCACTAAGAGGTGTCAGTCTCGAGTTTGCACACGCCACTGCTACATGTCCGAGGCACAGTGAGCATTTTGCTGGTCCATGTACTGGACTGTGTTGTTCACTAGTCTTCCCAGACAGAAGACAATATAAAACCACACTGAGTGGAGAACTGGAGAGTCTTACACACTCACTTGTACATGCAAACTTGTATCTTAGCACAATTACATGATCCAGAGCTTCAGCATAACTCTCCAGTTGTAAAGCCAGTGACGTTAATCTCTGAAGACCAAAGATCCGGTATGGATGTTTAACAAGGCTGAGCAATGCTGGAAAATTGGATTTATGTACAGTTTCTATCTGTCAACCACATTCACTTGTTCCACTATTAATGGCATTTGGTTATATAATTTTGGAAACAACTGGTAATTTTTCTCTTTCCATAGCAACAAGACCACACACCACATTAAAGTCAATATTAAGACACAATTTTCATTCATTTGCTTACCCGAGTTAACAGTGGTTCGCCATTTTTCAGCCACCTGTATGTAGGCTTGGGCCTTCCATTGGCTTTACATTCCCAGAAGACGTTTTCTTCAATGGCCACATGGATGTCATTTATTTTTTGACTCCAGTTCGGTTGAGCTATAGCAGTTCACAAAGCAAAGATGTACATTCAGTGCATGTTCAACTCATGTTTATCATATGCAATTAAGGGACAAAAAAGGGTTTATGATAAAATTAATTTTTCAGAGGTTATGTCAATTGCAAAGCTGGGTGGAAGTTCAGTGGGTACTTTTAGAATAAAACACCCCACCTCATGTCCAACTCTGAATGTCCTGTTTTTGCAGCCTATGTGGCTGTTTTTTCCATCACTAAAGGCAAAATGAGCAAAACTATCACGAGCCATAGGGTAAAATTAACTGCTCCTCCTCCCAAATATCTATTCCTCATTTTTTCCAAAAGAAATCTCCCACCACCACTCTGTTACTTTAAGCTGGGCTCATGTTTTCCTAGCTACCCACTGTATTTCCCTTCATTTGCATCTAGAGGTAATTATAGGATGAGGTTCATGCCAATGATAGGTGGTATGTGTGTGGAAGTGATGAGGGCAACCTCCAGGTTACTGACTTAAAGATACCAGCCCTGGATTCTCATTTTTCTTTCCCACTGATTAGAAGGTGACAAGTGAAATAGCCTTGGGCTCACAGATGAAGCTATGTAGGATGAAGATGCTGACCTTGAATGATCTTCTGGAATAAAGCAACCCCAGACCCACATGCCTATTTTTGGAGACATATGTATGAAGGAAAGAAACTTCTTCTTTAAGCCACTATATTTCTATGTGTCTCTCACACGCATCATATAAATAATTTCTGTGACTCCTTTCTCCTTCAAGACTGTCATCATTTTCTATTATTACCTTTTTTCATGTTGAAAGAATATTTTCTATTAGCATATGGCCTTACAATTCCAAATCTCTGAATGAGCCCTGGTTTTCACCAAAACTTCTTAAGGAACTAGGTCCTGCCCTGCCTAACACAGGAATTCAAGACTGCACTCAATTCCCACACTGCTCAATGCCATACTCCAGGGGTCCCCGAACTCTCTGGGATCTAATGCCTGATGATTTGAGGGGGAGATGATAATAATAGAAATAAAGTGCATGATAAGTGTGATGCACTCAAATCCTCCTGAAACCATCCTCCCACCCTGGGACTGTGAAAAAATTGTCTTCCCTGAAACTCGTCCCTATTGCCAAAGAGGCTGGGGACTGCTGTACCACTCCCTCCTACCACCAAAATTGTGCCTCACCTCTCATGCTTCAAATAAAGTCCCATTTTCTCTCCTTGTTCTTAAGGGAAATAAAGACAATGCTAACCCACATTCCCTAAAAAGTCTTCATAATATCAAGCCTTCCCTAAAGCACGATTCATGCTATTGGTAAACTATAATGGCACATGTAATTAGGCAGAAAACCCTCAGCCCAAAGTGCAGAAGCAAAGAGTAGTCATTCTGGAATGTATCTTCACACTGTGCACTTGCGTGATGCCTACCAACTTGAACCCAATAGTTAGAACTGGTATTCATATTTAATTAGAAGATGCTACTCAATATTCTTAACATATCTCTTAGCTGACTTGACCTCAGTATCTTTATTCGATGAGGTTACCAATCATTCATAATTTAATTCAAAAGGAAATGACTAGTGTTGAGCTCAAGCTTATATTATCAATAATGAAAAAAAAAAAAACTGGAAAAACAACTCACTTAACCAGCAGAGGTCCCTAGGTCCCTGAATAAATGCTACTTTCTCTTTTTATCCATCTATAAGCAAATCTCATGTTTTTCAAAGAGCAAAACACAATTTTACAAATCTTCTACTGATGGGGATGATGCATTGTTTCAAATGAGGGGAGGCGGAAAGGGTCAGCTTTCAAAACAAGTTATAACATCAAGAAGCATTAACTTGAATGCAGGGTTGTAACCTTTATCCTTGAAGGAGCTGCAAGTCTGCCATTGTTCTTTATCTTCCTGGTGCTTTGCAAAGGGAGCTCAAATGGTAGATACTACCTTTTCAGTTCTCTGTCTGGAGAATTTGATGTGCAACACTGATGAGGCTAATGGCAGTTGTGTGCCTAATTTCACATGCAACCTGCTGAATATTTACCCCCCACAGGGTCTATGAAAACAAAGCAAACAAGAAAAACTATAGAAATCTGTGTGGAATATTAACGAAGCCAAACTTTTCAAAGAGAGTGAGGAAGAAAAATAAAATGGAAGGGCAAATGTAACTTATGAAGCAATGTCAAGTTGAAGTTCAAAAAGGAAACATCAAAACCACATGCAGAGACAGAGATTTCAATGTCATAGATTTCCTGTAACTCTTGGGCTTATTCATTGCTTTCTTTCAAAAACACAGAAAGAGCTGGAAACACAACCTTGCAACCCTCAAAGAGGATAGGGAGAAGCGAAGGGAAGGGAGGGCCTTGAGAGGATTTTGAAAAGACCTTGCAAAGTTCTAACTAATTAAACCCTTCTGAGGGCTCATTCTCTCTTCCAACAGGGTTACAGAGGTTAAGGTGCTCAAGAACAAAGCTCAATGGCAGTGGTTTGTGCTGGTCAAGGAGAAATCAACAGCAAATTCAGTCTTTGTGAGACATCGTCAGATACTTGCCTTTTCTTTTTTAAAGTAAAATTAATGCTCAGAAACCAGATTTGAAGGACAAAAATCTACTCCTCCTGAAGTAAAATGAATTCATAGGAACCAAATTTGAAATGATTTAAACACATTCCTCTTGAAGTCAACATCTGGACAGGGGCCCACGGGAACTGAGAATGGAATACTGTATTATATATATGGCAAAGGATAAGATGATCTTTCTTTTAACATGCCAATTGCAGATCTACAGGGCAAAAACCCACACAGTGAAGGTTTCTCCTGCCACTCACTTAGATTAGATGAATCATATCTAAATGAGTGAGTTTTTTGTAATTGAATAGTTCTGTGCCTGATGGAAATTGTTTATATCTCTACATATCTCTTTGGGTCACTGAGTTCGAAGTCCTTGGATAACAAATGGTCCACTTTAGTGCATAAGAGAAAATATTGTTTCCTTTAACTTTTTTTTTGGATAATGTATGTGGGTCCGTGGTATTTATCACTTAATATCTAGGTTCTTTTGCAACACCATATCTAAAAAAATAGCTCCATGGAAGGCTTGAACAGATGGATTCAGCCCTATTATTTCAAAACGAAGTTTATGTCTAAATGCTTTTCGGGCATTATATATATGTAGATCCCAAATACTAAACAGAATTAATCATATTCACATATTAAAACAGAACCATCTGTTTTGGCCATTCATATTCTTTCAAGGTTTGAATAGAAGAATCTCTCCTCTAAAGCGAATCTTTAGTCTTGTTCTCAAGATACAAATTAAACTACAAGGTTAAATGATTGTGTTTTACTTGACTCTATGACACTGTTAATCTCTTGCATAAATGAACAAGCTCTTCATTCCAATCTTTTGTTCAACAACTGCCAGAAACAACCTAAGTCAATGCATAATCCAGCCACTGGAATCATGCAAGCATCTTGTCCAATAACAATTTATATTGCAGACAGATATAGTTTGACCTTAGTGGTCAAACAGTTCTCAGAGGTATCTGGTTCTCTGACTGTCCAAAACCAGAAATTTCTAATAGAAAGAAAAGCCATCAAGAGCCTTAGCCCTTAGGGGAAAAAAAAAGAAAAGATAAAATGGGGGAAAATAATTTAAATTGCTATTAGAATGATTACCTGTAGCCATTCAAAATTATTTCTGGTTGCTTACAGTCTTAGAGAAGATGAATCTACCTTAAGCTGTACTCAAAGATATTAAGGGTTTTTGGTATCAGTTCATTTGGGACAATTAGGCAGACTCTTGCTTGAGTGCAAAATTATCTCATCTTCTGTGTTCATTCTTTGGTCATTCAATTCTTTAAGCCACTTTGTGAGACTGAATATTAGCTAGTGATCACACATATACAGCACATCTATGGGGAAATTAGTACACCATACTAAATAATACTTCTATATTCTGACCCTAGATATCCTCCCATACTATTTGTGGGGTCATGAAGTCCACAGTTTTGCCTTTAGAGCCAAAGGACCATAGCCCACAAGGTCTCGACATACAGCCATAGATGTAAATTGGAAGGAAAATAAAAAGAGCTCTTTTTGGCTCAATAATCAGGTGATTATAAGTCACTTCCTTAGAAAATAGGAAGTGAAAAACTCAGTTGTTCACCTGGATGTTTTCATTTATGACTTTGGTTGTAGAAAACAAGCAGATAAAGTATCTGAATGATTGATGACTTTTTTTCCCTTTTACCTATTTAATGAAAATGTCTTATTGGCAAGTCAAAGAACACAGAACAGGTCTAAAGGATCTCTGATTCTCACTCATTCTATCATCTTGGGTAAGTTATTTTATGTCTCTGGGTCTTTATTTTTAACTTGTAAAAATCAAAGAGTTGGCTCCAACAGATCCTTCCAGCTCAAACATTATACATTCATTGAAAAACGGTCTTGTTCACTGCTTGAATATTATATTCCCTATTTCCTCATGGTGAAAATGACTTTACTCTCTTAATACCTGTTACATCTAGGAGAAATTGTACAAAGGTATTAAATATCAGGAAATTTAGCTCATGTTTCATTCTTCTGAATGATGACTGTTATTCCACTGGTCTATTTGTGCAAAAAGGAATAATGAGGTGGAAAGATGAATAATTATCAAGTGAATTAAATCCATTTTATACCTCCCTCTCCTTTTTTCAAAGATAATTACTGTAGCATCCTCCTTCCACTGTGTCTTTGTAGACTGGTCATAATGCTTGATGTGACAGAAGTCTGCGAGCTTTCATGGGAAGCAGGAACACCTTTATTTGCAGTAATTTATTCTTAGGGTTCACTCTACCACCTGGAAACAACCTGCATAAGAGCAATGGCTTTTGCACTGTGGACTCAAACAAGTAGCATCAGCACAACCAGGAAACGTAATAGAAATGCAAATTCTCAGGTCCCACGCTAGCCCAACAAAATCAGAACTTCTGGGGAGTTCTGTATTTTAATAAAAATTTCAGTTTATTCTAACTGCACTCTAAAGCTTGAGAACTTCCAGCATGAAAGAACAGGCATAGCATCTGGAACCTATCTCTGCTTACTATGGGCTTCTCCGGTGGCTCAGATGGTAAGGAATCTGCCTGCAATGAAGGAGACTGGAGTTTGATCCCTGAGTCAGTAAGATCCCCTGGAGAAAGAGACGGCAACCCACTCCAGTACTCTTGCCTGGAGAATTCCATCGACAGAGGAGCCTGGCAGGCTACAGTCCATGGGGTCACAAAGAGTCGGACAGGACTGAGCAACTATCACTCACTCTGCTTACTATGTAGCTTCAATCAGTAACTTGAGTATCTCTTTGGGAAGCAGTTTCCATATTTAGAAAATGGCTAAGTGTAGGAATGACAAAAAAGTGTCTTACTGGTTCTAAGTCCAAAATATATGTCAAGTCTCCATTTATTTTCATTCTTTGCGTCCTAGCCACCATCATTTCTCACCTGGTTGGCTTTCTGACTGCTTATCCTGCTTTTACTCTTGGTTCCCTATAATGTAATCATCGCAGAACAACCAGAGTGATCTTCTAAAAGCATGAATACAACTGAGTCATTCTCCATTTATAATCTCACAGTGGTTTCCCATTATCAGAATAAAACCCAAACTCAGTGCCTGGCTTACAAAGTACTGCCTAATCTGCCACCCTCCTTTGTTTCCAAACCCTTTATCCTTTCTCACTAGGACTTAGCCACGCTGGCTTCCTTGATGCATCTTACACATGGTAAGTCGTCTTCTGCCTCAGGGCCTCTGCACTTCCTTACCTTCTGCCTGCAAAGCACTACCCCTTGAAAGCATGGCTCTTTTTCACTCTTTAGGTTTCAGTTCAGAAGTCACATCTTACACAAGTCTTCCCTGACTGCCTTATCTTATGAAGTCTTTCTTCTGTTCTTGAAAAGTGAAAGTGAAAGTTGCTAAGTTGAGTCCGACTCTTTGTGACCCCATGGACTACACAGTTCAGGGAACTCTCCAGGCCAGAATACTGGAGGAGGTAGCCTTTCCCTTCTCCAGGGAATCTTCCCAACACAGGGATCAAACTCAGGTCTCCCACATTACAGGTGGATTCTTAACCAGTTGAGCCACAAGGGAAACCCAAGAGTACTGGAGTAGGTAGCCTATCCCTTTTCCAGTGGGTCCTCCTGACCCAGGTATCAAACTGGGGTCTCCTGCATTGCAGGTGGATTCTTTACCAACCAAGCTATCAGGGAAGTCCTTCTTCTGCTCCTAGTTGCCTGCTATCATATCATCCTAACCACCTTCTTCATGACTCTTACCACCTTATGAAATTTTCTAGTTCATTTATTTGCATAATAGTGAATTGCTTGTTTGCTCCTAGTGAAAGAAAAGCTCCTTGAAGACAGGGATTTGTATTATAGTCCTAAGCGTCTAATACTCTGCCACCTCTGGTAGGCAATTAAAAAAAAATTATTTGAACAAATTAATAATATATTAAAGTCATTTTGGAAAATGTCAACATTTAAGCAAGAAAGATTTGTAGTAATGTACCCTTGAAAATATAATATCTACTTCAGTAAGTTTTTAATGCTGAAAAATACCTGAAAGAGCAGATTAAACCACACAGACAAGTACAGGCCATGGCACAAATAACTCGGGAAGATGGAGATGGGTAAAAATGTTCATGTTTGAACTAGCTTCAATTCTTCCCAAACACGAGTAGCACATGCTAAGCTAAAGACACAATCACAGTGGAAACACACCAGCCAGGAATACAGGCTCCTATGACCCTTACACAGGGAATGTAGGAGCAACGAAAACATGCTCAGCAGGCCTTTGGAGGAAGGTTAAATGGTTTCAGTGTGGGATCAGAAAAATTGCCATTTTGTCAGGCCAGAACAGAGGTGAGCACACCTGTCTGGTTTCTCAACTGAAGAGTGGATGAATGGGATGCAGCAACTTGGAACCAAAAAGGACAAGCAGGTCTCTAAGCTGAAACCCAAGGTTTATTGTCCCCAAGCACAGCACATCTTAACACTGTGAGACATTCTCTTGTCAACAAAGAGAGTATGTTCATGGATGAGTAACTGGGGCTACTTTCTCCCCTTTTGTGAAATATATATGGTGATTTTAATTATAACAACTCATTTGAATTGGAGATCTAGGCAGCTGGATATTGGGAACACTGTATTGAGAAAACCCAACAGAGACCAAAGGGAAAAAAAAAAAAAAATGACAGCCAAGCACTTTTGCATAATTAAGCTCTCCTGTGACAATGAAAACAACTCGATAATTTCCGTGTCACCGATATGCTAGTTGAGGGAAAATAAAAGGATAAAAAAGATGCAACAGCCCACCATCATGAAGTCAACTGATCTGACAAGCTTCTAACACCTAGGGTGGTTGACAACGGAGAAAAAGCTGAGTTATCTTCAGAAAGCAGGCACATTTCATTTAGCTTTTTTTCCCATGGATGAATGCAGATAACTTCATTTAAAAGGGAAACACTGTTAGCATCAGATTTTCATCTCCAAGGCTGGGTCCCGGAAAACCTTTCATTGTTTCTCCAGAAGGTTATTGATGAGGTTGATTCTCCAGAAGACTAACTCTGGAATCTTCTGTTTCCAGTGTAGGAAACTTATGACCTACTAGAAAGCACTATGCCAACTCCTGGTGACAGAATACTTCCTACGTTTTTAATATACTGAAAAACAGATATTTCACTTCAAAGAAAACCATGAAAGTGAAAAATTACTTCGATCAATTAACTGAGCAACACAACTAACATTTAGGGATCACAACTACTTAATGGAAAAATCAATCTAACTAATTGAAAAAGGAAAACACTGGCCATTTACCTGAACATTTTCAGGTTGTTCCTACTTGATGCAGGAGAGATGATTATTATACTGAAGAGAAAAATGTACTCTTGAGTGTCCCTTGGACTGCAAGGAAATCCAACCAGTCCATTCTAAAGGAGATCAGCCCTGCGTGTTCTTTGGAAGGAATGAAGCTAAAGCTGAAACTCCAGTATTTTGGCCACCTCATGTGCAGAGTTGACTCATTGGAAAAGACTCTGATGCTGGGATGGATTGGGGGCAGGAGGAAAAGGGGATGACAGAGGATGAGATGGCTGGATGGCATCACCGATTCGATGGACGTGAGTTTGAGTGAACTCCGGGAGATGGTGATGGACAGGGAGGCCTGGCGTGCTGCGGTTCATGGGGTCGCAAAGAGTCGGACACGACTGAGTGACCGGACTGAACTGAACTGAAACACTTAAGACAGTGATTGCATCTCACTGAACAAATCGGTAACGTTCAGTCTTAAGTTTTTCTAGCAATGAACTGTGATGTCTTCTGCTTTTCAACCAATCAAATAAGGTGTCAACCATCATAGTTTATGAAAGAGCAAAGATCAAGCATCAGATCTGTCGTTTGGCATGGGCAGAGTTGATCATTTAGTATTGTTGAAGGAAGATGGGTGATTTTTAAAAGGTGCATATTTATTTAAACAATTGGTGCTCAAGTTATCACGTGAAGGACTGGCTAACATCATGTGCATTCATTATCCCTTGGGCAACACCACAGGTATGAGTCCAAAATGCCAGATGGGAAGGTTGCTGAAGGCTAGCTGATATTCAAAAGCTCCATCCAGTTTCTAATCATGCTTCTAAAAAATCTTACATGACTACTGAACAAAATCTTTTCCCCATATCTGAAATCCAAAATACTCTGGAAGAAGACCCGATGAAATAAATAGACTTTTGTGGTATCAGTTGTTGAAAGACATCAGAAGGTTTAAAGTCTTTGCTACAACTTGCCCCTAAAGAACTGCTCTTATCCCTTTAATACACATTGTTGTTCACCTAAGCCATTCTTAAATAATTATCAATCTATAATATTTATTTTCAACACCGCATGGGATTCAGGCATGTTCCAACTTGGGAGAACTCAGTTTGATTTCAAAATGCCTATCAAATGAAATCCCTTTCTGGATTCCAAAATGATACCCTAACTGGGTTTCCAAGACAGGCTCAATGGATGACCACGTGCTAGAAGCTTTACATTTGTGTTCTGTTTGGATCAATGCCGATGATTTGATTGGAATAGGAACAGCTGCACAGAAAGAGTCTATGGGGTGAGAGAGATTTGTCATGCTCCACTCTGATAAGAACTAAATTTGGACAGCATGCATTTTGAAATGTTCATGGTACCACATTAAATCGCTACCAAATAGGAGCAATTACCAAGGATTAACACGAGCTCCAAGTCAAAATTTGAATGAAGAAAAGCGGAGAGCTTTAGAAATAAATAAATAAATCAGGAGGAGGGATAACAAAACTTTTCCCTTGTCAGGTTTACAGCTTGATGGCAGCAGGAAAATTAGGTCCCTAGTGAATGTGTTCACACTAATATGCATCCCTCAACACATCAGCCTGTATCTTCCCCTCTGCTGTCTCCACACCACTGCCCCCAACCTCCCCTTCCCCACCCAGAACAACCCAGGGGATGATAATTAGGCAGCAAACAGGGTTTTACACAATGGTATTTTGAACAATCCTTCTGAAAAACCTTGAATGCAAATCTCCTAGTTTATGGGTTTTAATACCAAGAATGTCAACAAATGATAAACTGGAATCACTACCTTACCATAGAAAGTCAACTGTCCTTTTGCTACGTTTTTCCCTCTTGAATTCTCAGCCACACATTCATACAAGCCAGCATCCTCCTGCTGAAAATTGGGGATTTCAAGAATCCCATTTGACTTGTGTCTTCTGGCTTTGGTTGCTATCGGCTTTCCATCAGCTCTTCTCCAGATAATAGTTGGTACTGGACTGGTGGCAAGAAAAAAAGGGAGTGAATCATGTTAGAGAAACTTCCTTTTATTTGAATCTATGCTCGTTACAATTCCTTCCTTCTTGGTTCCAAACATTATATAGCTGGCACTAGACAGTGTTCCCCAAAAGTCATTTATTCATGTATCACTATTATAATTTCAGTGATACTCACATCTCTAGTACTATTATGTATTCTGTGTTTTCTTTAGGGATTGAACCCAGGTCTCCCACATTGCAGGCAGATTCTTTACCAGCTGAGCCACCAGGGAAGCCCTTAAAATCAAATAACCTTTCTTACCCTTAAAGAAGGTATTCCATATAATATACAATATTACCAACGAAATAAAAACAGATTTTTATACGCTTGTTACATTTTTTCCAGTGCATCTGTTTAAGATCATAAATACAAAAATTTTTAAAAGTCCATGCACAAATGTGGAGAATTAAAAATGCCTTCCACTAAGATGTGGTCCAGAACCCCTTCTGCTTGAACCAGGTAGCTACTATGACTTAAAATAAGACAGAAGTGATGTGGTGTCAGTTTCAAGGCTCAGTGGATACGAAACTGGCAGCTTCACTTTTTGCCTCTTGGAACACCCTGTGTGGGCCCTTACCAACTTCTAGCAGTCCATTAGGAGGGTGGTTTGGGGAAAGTTATCTTAAAATAGCGAGATAAGGAAAGAGGCAACCTGTGGGGACTTTAAGTACTCTCAAGGCATCTATCATCCTGCAGCTGAAACTGTTAGAATGCATCTTAAATTGTAAGGGCATTACTGAATCTGCAGATCAATGGTTTAGCGAGCTAACCACAGCTTCTGAGTTGCGGCTTCCTAGCAGGGGATACAATTATTTATCTATTTATTTTTCACAAAGGCACACACAGACAAGAAACTAGACTAAAAACCTGCTAATCTTCTCTGGGAAACCTGAGATGGTATTTTAAAAATTAGAGCCATCAACTCGACTATACTTGTTTTAGAGGAATTTAAGTTCATTAGGCAGAAACTAACTCAAAATATGGGAAGGGCTCTATCAAAAGTACATTATGGGTATCTTTACATGTGATGAGACAGTTAAAACGTGCCAGTACAAATAACTGTTCTTAGACAGTCTTTCTGCTCTTAAGTGGGCCGTGATGATGTGTTTCCGCAGCTGCATGTGTGTATCCAAACACTTCTGTGTAGACTGGAGGAGCCCAATTTGGGTCCTTTGTCTTCATTCTAGTGCCATTCAAGTAGTGTGAATGGAGTTTAATTCATACTCCCTTTGAAAGTGGGAACAACATAAATTTTGCTGTTTTTCTCCATAGATTTTTCGAGGTGTCACCTTGCAGAACTCTCCAAACACATTCCTATACCATCTAGTTACGTTCTTTCATCTTTTCTTTGCATTAAGCTTCATATATATATATATATATATAAATGGGCTCCCCTGGTGGCTGAGTGGTAAAGAATCTGCCTTGCAATGTAGGAGATACAGGAGATGTGGGTTCGATCCCTGGGTCTTGAAGATCTCCTAGAGGAGGGCATGGCAACCCACTCCCGTATTCTTGCCTGGAGAATCCCATGGACAGAGAAGTCTGGCAGGCTATAGTCCATGGGGTCACAAAGAGTCAGACATGATCGAAGCATCTGAGCATATATAAAATAAAAAATGGGACCATCTTTGACTGTTTAGCAATCTACTTTTAGTCTCTTAGTGATAAATAATGGGCATTTTCCAGGTCTTACATGTTGTTTTACAAGCTGACTTTTAATGTCAGTACAGTGTTCAATCCTATAGCTATGTCATAATGTATTTAATGGAGTAAGTTTTCAGAAAATAAAGAATGAGCGCTGTATTTTTTGGCCCCCAAGTAAAGATACTACTGTAGAGTATACTGTCCTGACTTGAAAACAGGAAAAGCAAAAGAATCCTTTCTTTAGAACTAAAAATAAAATTGAAAAAAAAAAAAAGGAACAACTTTCTTGCATGGTTGCTGTGAAATAAAAAATGATGTGAATATAGATTACTTGCTAAAACAGAAGCTGAGCAAAAGTTAGTGTCCCTGCCTTAACCCACATCTGGGCCCAGGAAAAGGGTGAGGAGTTGGCAATGGGTTAGCTGGATAAATGAGGTTGGCTACAGAGATTCACAGGCATCATTAAAGTGCACCAATGACTAAAAATTCTTATTTCAGGTGAAAGTTTTTATCACTGATGCCAAACCTTTTCTGCAAGGTTACTGGGAAAATCTTAACTGATCTATTTTTCATTTTCTTTATGCTCTCTGACAGACACTCTAGGGATAATTTAACTGGTTCCCAAGTAGGCTTAACTGAGAAAACTCCACAGATTGAATAATAAAGTTGTGAATAATTTTGAGATGACTCTGTAAAACAGAGACTCCTTAGAGAATATCAGGTCTTGCCAACCTCTAGCCAAAGTAGAAAGAAGATGCTATTGCTTATATACGGAATCTAAAATACGACACAAATGAACTTATCCGAGAGTCCCTCGGGTTGCAAGCAGATCAAACCAGACAGTTGTAAAGCAAATCAGTCCTGAATAATTATTGAAAGGACTGATGCTGAAGCTGAAGCTCCAATACTTGGGCCACCTGATGCAAAAACTGACTGACTCACTGGAAAAGACCCTGATGCTGGGAAAGATTGAAGGCAGGAGGAGAAGGGGATGACAGAGGATGAGATGATTGGACGGCATCACCGACTTGACGGACCTGAGTGTGAACAAGCTCCGGGAGTTGGTGATGGACAGTGAAGCCTGGTGTGCTGCAGTCCGTGGGGTTGCAAAGAGTCAGAATTGACTGAGTGACTGAAGTTAACGGATGTAACAGAAACACACTCACAAAGATAGAGAACGGTTTTATGGTTGACAAGGGGGAGGGAGTTGGGGGAGGTGTGGATTGAAAGCTTGGGATTAGCAGATGCAAATTATTATACAGAGAATGAATAAACAACAAGGTACTACTGTATATCACAGGGAACTGTATTCAATATCCAGTGATAAACCATAATGGAAAATAACATGAAAAAGAATGTATATATGTATCAATGAATCACTCTGCTATAGGGCAAAAATTAACACAACATTGTAAATCAAATATACTTCAATATAAAATAAAATTTAACAAAAAACTAGAAAGAAGAGACTTTCAATTTAAAAAGAAATAGAAGAAAAATTTGATGCACACTCTGTAAGCTGGGACCCAAATGAAATTCTACCTTTTTCCAAACAGTCAACTTCACTGTACCTCAGATGAAGGCCACTGTTTTCCTGTCATTCTGGGTCAGACAACATGCACATTACAGGTTATCGTAACAGAATGAAACACTTTCAGAACTGCCTATTCTCCTCCCCTCTGTGGCCGTGTCCATAGGGGCAGCTAACTCCTCGCACGCCATGCCACCTCCCTTCTCCGTGATGACAGGACAGAATCAAAGAGGCACACACAGGATCACAGTGAGAGAGGCTTGGCTTGCTTTTCAGTTACTTCATAAACCATTACTGTGAACAGTGCAAAGAATTTTCTTGACTTGCCCAAGCTGGAGGGAGGACAATGGAGGAGAGAAACCAGAACTTACTTTCCTAACGCAAAGCATTCCAGCTTCACCGTTGTTCCCTTTGCGGTCGGGACCGTTTCTGGAAACTGCACTTCTATTTTTGGTTCATATTCGCCCATCACCCCTGTGAATAAACAAAGGAACTAAGCCTTGGAGATTCTTTTAAGACATACACAAGTGTTTTTGTGTTAATGTAGGATGTTCCTATACATCATTGTGTGTGTAATTAACCCCTTCACTTAAAGAGGCTCCTATCTCCAACAGCCATGAATCATGGCTTCTTTCCCAGTTACTGCTGGAGGAAATGTGTATTCCAGCACCACACCATCTGCCTAGGATTAAATTCTCCATGTGGACAACTCTGCTTCTCAAAAACACTTTGTTAAAAATGTAGTCATGGAAGAAAAAAGGCGGGGGGTGGTTAAGTCCTAGTCACCATTAATACCACATTATTATTTTTTTTTGGAAACATACTGCAGAAAATTTAAAATATGTTAAAAAATATGTGCATGCTTTAGTTGGGTCTCTGTAAAGAACATTTCTGAGTAATTAGTTTATAACCACAGATTATCTTTCACTTTTGAAGGCCAATCTGAATGAGTCATAAATTGGTATATGCAAGGTAACACAAAATTCATATATTTTTATTATATCCTGAAATAATGATAAAAGAATAATAGGTAGTAAATATAGGAAATAGCCTGTAAGTGATACCCATCTTGCCAACGGTAGTTTTACCCTAAAGATCCTATTTTCTTACTTTCCAATATATCAAAAAATTACTGTACAATCATAGCCAAGGTGTCAAAGCCTAACAAATTAAGTCCATGCTTTATAACTAAATGCTTATGAATTATTTCTCATCAGTCATTCTTAATGCTGTCTACCACTACTCTAGTTGTTTTGATACATTCATTTCTGTTCAATTTCTAGTCATTTTCTATGGCCTCTGATTCAACTGTGGCAATATAAAGTTTAAAATTATCTAGCTCACTAAAACATGATAGGATCCTCCATTTCATCTCTTCTTTAGGTTTCCTACAGTTAGAGAAAAAAAAGATCAAAGGATTCAGATGAAAAGGTTCAAAGTAAGGTATGGATGGGGACAGGAACAATGGCTCAGAGAAACAATTCTATGTGTTTTGCAGAGGTGACCCTCTTTATCTGCAGCTTCATAGCCTGAGAAGCAGCAAGGGAATGTCTTCAATGTGCAAAAAAGAAAAAATCAACCCCTTGAGTCAGATGATCTAATAGCCTTGCTAGATTTGTTGGGACGTATGTCATCAGACCTGGAGAAAGAAAAGGCAACCCACTCCAGTATTCTTGCCTGGAGAATCCCATGGACGGAGAAGCCTGGTAGGCTACAGTCCATGGTGTCTCAGAGTCAGACACGACTGAGTGACTTCACTTTGTGCAAAGCTGAACATCGTCATTTTGTTATTTTCTTTTCATAGACTGACAGAGAGGATTGGCTATGGAAGGCATCTTTGAGATCATTTGGTTCAGCAATTTCTTTTAACAGAATTTTTTTTGGCCATGCCACATAGCATGTGGGATTTTTAGTTCCCTGACCAGGGATAGAAACTGTACCCCCTGCATTAGAAGCATGGAGTCTTAACCACTGGACAACCAGTGAAGTCCCAGTTCAGGATTCTCAATATTGGCATTCACAGATGTACACTTTTCTGAAGAAAGGACCTATACCTAGCAACAACCTGTTCTAAAAAGAATCTTAAACCCTCCACCAAAATGGAAATCACAGTTCTAGTCTGTCTCTGTCTTTTACAAGCAAGCCTGTAATCCCAAAAGGGTTAAACAGTTTGTCTTAAGTTTCACAACACACCAGCATTCAAGGTTGCAAGCCTGGTCCCTGATTTCTGGTCTAAATCTTTTCCTATGGCCTCTCACCACTTCGGGAGTAACACTCCCAAACTAAATTCAAATATACTAAATCCATGTGTGACACCCTCAGATACAAAACCATTCCTCCCTTTGTGGCCAGTCTATTGAGTCCTTTTGCCTTTCCTAGAGCATGTGCCACACAGCTGGACCATAAAGAGACAGTGCTTACTAACACCTGCATTCACACACTTCTGCTGAACTTGCTAACAAACAGCCCATGCAAGTGACTCATCATCCCATAAATATCAGTAGTATGACTCTGAGTGCAGGAGCAAGCTAACACCTTTGAGTGCTGTGTGTGTGGCTGTATACTCTAAAAGCAGTGTTAATTAAAAAACAACTGCCTTGAGAGGAAGAGGTTCTTTTTTTTTTTTTTCATCTCTCTCTCTCTCTTTTTTGGTTGCACAGGCTTTCTCTAGTTGTCTGAGTGGAGGCTACTCTGTGCTGTGGTGTGTGCGATTCTCACTGAGGCATCCTCTGCTGCGGAACATGGACTCTAGGCGCATGGGCTTCAGTGGCTGCAGCACACGGCTCAGTAGTTTTGGTCCGTGGGCTCTAGCGCTTGGGTTCAGTAGTTGTGGTGCACAGGCTTAGTTGCTCCGTGGCATGTGGAATCTTTCTGGACCAAGGATCGAAACTGTATCTCCTGCACTGGCAGGCAGATTCTGATCTAGAGTGCCACAAGAGAACTCCAAGAGAAAAGGTCTTTTGTCCTCCCAGGATATCACAACAACTTCCACTGCAGTGCCTCATGCACGGAAGGGAGATGAGATGATAAAGTGAAAATATGGGGGTCAAGGCTGTGTCAGCCATGATCAGGTTTTCCTAGTCCCCTTGTTCTATAAACACTACACACAAACCTGGTTTCCATAATCCAGCTATGAAAGATACACCAAGGATAAAAACTATCTCACACAGTTTTGTCCTAAGCAATTGAAACATCACTACTTAGTGTCTGAGGCCCCCTGAACTATTATATTAATTGCTTATCCTAAAATCTCACCCATTATGGCTTAGACTCAAAGTCCTCTCCTTCAGCATCCTGTACCCTTTCCTCAGCACGCTCTATGCTCTAGCCCACAGAAGTCTGTAAATGACCAAAAAGTATCAAACCTTTTTGCCTCAGCTCTCACGGTCTCCTATGACTTCTTTTTAAAAACATATAATGTAATGATTTTTAATAAATGGACTGAGTTGGGCAATCATCACCATAACTCAATTTACAACACTTCCATCCCTCAAATAATATCCCTCATGCCTATTTACAGTTAATTCCCAGAAGCAGTCCCAGCCTCAGGCAACCACTAATTTGTTTTGTCTATAGATTTACCTTTTCTGGACATTACATATAAATGAAATCATATAACATATGGTCTTTTGCATTTGGCTTCTTTTACTTGGCATAATGTTATCAAAGTTCATCCCTGGTGTGGCTTGTATCAATGATTCCTTCTTTTTTATGCCTGTATAATATTCCACTGTACAGAAGAAAAATATTTTAATCATCTGTTCACCAGCTGTATTAGTTTCCTAGGACTGTCCTTGGAAAGAGACACAGACTAAGTGACTTCAAGCAAAATAGATTCACTCTCTCACAATTCTGAAGATTAGAGGTCGACAGGGCTGTGCTGTCTTTGAGACCATGGAGTATCCTTCCTTGCCTCGTCCTGGCTTGTGGTGCTGATCATCAATATTCAGGGTGTTTCATGGCTTGCGGCTCTGACAGTGCAACCTCTGATTTGTATGATGTTCTCTCCATGGGTCTTCCCACTGTTTTCTTATAAAGACATCAGTCATATCGGGTTAAAGATTTACCCAATCCCAAAATGATCTCATCTAACTAATTTATTTCCTAATAAGGTTGTATTCTTAGGTACTGGAGGTTAGTATTTCAACATATAATATCTTTTGGGGGCACATAATTCAACCCAAGTTACCAGTTGATGGTCATTTAGGTTGCTTCTTCTTTGGCTATGGCATGGTTTGGGAATGGCATGGTTTTCACTGCTGTTTAATGAATAATGTTACCATGAACGTTCACATGCAAGTGTTTCTACGGACACTTTTATATGTTTTCATTTTTCTTTTGTTCCCCATGACTTTTACATGGATGACTTTTGCTTCAAGTCTCAGCTCAAAAGACTCCCCCTTTGAGAAGTGTTTCTGATCACATTATCTAAAATAGGTGCCTGCTGTCACTCTCTGTGAATATCTTCTTTCCTTTATGTTAATTATCATATGTATTTCTCATGTTTAGTTCTGTCTTCCATACAGATTGTAAACCCCATGATATCAAGTAATATGTCTGTCTGTTTCACGCTAGCTTTTGTCTTCGTCTCCACACTTAGTAAGTGCTCAGTAAGAAAACCAACATAAAACATTTTACAAATAAACTTCTGGGCACTCTCAAATAGCACTGCTGTTTTCTATCATGTTTATAGCTATTTATACACTTGCCATGTCTTCTGTTGTACTTTCACTTCTTTGAGGAATGGAAGTACTTGTGATTTTTTCTGTTCCTCGCAAATCTCAGCTCAGTTCAAGGCATATGGGGGGAAAAAAAAACAAACTGTAATAGGTAGGGATTTGTGAAAGGGAGTAAGATGGGGCAATGTGGCCCTTTATACTGGGACACATAATAGTCATTAAGAAAAACATTTAAGTCTTCTCGGGCATGGAAGTTGTTTTTAAGCATTATCATGGCGATTGGTCAAGTTCACTCACTTCAGACTATGTTTTTCTAAAATGTGAGAAAACATAATCTGTGCAGGTTGTTTATGTGGTCACATGGAGTGATTTCTGGGTGAATACACAGTGATCTCTATTTACGGCTACAGGAGCTGAGTAACAGTGTTCTCAGTAATGATGAAGATGGTACTTCATTTACGGCAGTGGTTGCAGGACACAGTGTTGGGATCAGAGATGGGGTGGCACGGATTCACTGCTATTTAAACATTTTTAGTTGTATATAAAGACTGTCCTCGCATTTAAGGCATAACAAAATGAAAGAAGCCATTCTCTTCAACTACATTATGAACGTTTTTTGGAACACCTGTGCAGTGTTCCATTTAATTTGCTTACATCTGGTACACGTTACATTTTTATTTGACTATTTCTTTCATTTTAAAACTATTTTGGCCCTTTGCTACTCTCAATTTAAAAAGCTGTTGCCTTTTATATCTTTTAAGAAACACAAGGTCCCTTAAAACAGGAGTGCATTTTTTTCTAGTCATTCCTCTGACCACCTGCACATTTTTGAACTTAATTGGCCTACAGCTGCTCTGGTGATTTATAGAATAATTAGGCAAAAAGTGATGCCATTGATGGAACTGCTTCAGAATCCTTTTTCTATCTTCAAACTATCTGGAAAGGTGGGAAGATAGAAAGGTCTAGGTGCATCTACATAACCAAGGTAAAGCTGAAGCTAAAGTGCATACAATGTTGTCAGGATCAACCAGGTCATATAATCTCAGCAATATTTCCTTTCTCCTGACTGAAAATATATATTGGATTGTCCAAAAAATTGTTCAGATTTTTCCCATAATATCTTATAGAAAAACCCAAAAATGTTTTGGCCAATCTAATACATTGGAGAAAACTCTTGCTTTCAATTCTAAATAGAGGCATCTATATCTACAATCTTAAACATAAGGTGAAAAAGGTTTTAATTTATTAAGATGCATTGTCAATGTTTTCTATTCATGGGAGTAAGAACTATGCCACCACCACAACAGTGAAAGCTATGTCCCTTGAAATTTGATACATGGAAGTCTTTAGGAGGTAGGGGCTTAGCTGTATTTACATTCTAATGAATTCAATAAACATTCATTTAACACCAACCATAACCACGGGGGCACAATGTGCAAATCACAAACCTGATTATTATCTTCATGACATTTGTAGTTACCCTTTTCCAAAGCCTTGCATAGTAATGTGGCAAATGCAGGCAACAATTAATTGTTTATGGAATGTATGTGCATGTATATGCTAAGTCACTTCATTTGTGTCTGATTCTTTGTGACCCAATGGATTGTATAGCCTGCCAGGCCCCACTGTCCATGGAATTCTCTAGGCAAGACTACTGGGGTGGGTTGCCACGTTCTCCTCTAGGGGATATTCCCGACCCAGGGATGGAACCCAGGAGTCAGCTCTTATGTCTCCTGCATTGGCAGCTGGGTTCTTTACCACTAGCGTCACCTGGCTCAGACAGTTTATGGAATCAGTTCAGTCACTTCAGTCGCTTAGTCGTGCCCAACTCTTTGTAACCGTATGGATTGCGGTATGCCAGGCTTTCCCGTCCATCACCAACTCCAGGAGCTTGCTCAAACTCATGTCCATCGAGTCAGTGATGCCAATCAACCATGTCAACCTCTGTCGTCCCCTTCTCCTCCTGCCTTTCCCAGCATCAGGGTCTCTTCTAATGAGTCAGTTCTTCACATCAGGTGGCCAAAGTATTGGAGCTTCAGCTTCAGCATCAGTCCTTCCAATGAATATTTAGGATTTCCTTTAGGGTTGCCTAGTTTGATCTTCTTCTATGGTTTATGCAATAACCATGATTATTTTCTAAGGAAGGCATGCTACAAATTTCTAGGTGTTTTTTCCAAAACCAGTGTTCTCAAACTTTATATCACCTGGAGGATATGAGTATCTGAATTAGTAAGCTGATACGGGCCTGAGAACGTTCATTTCTCACAAGTTCCCGGCTGATGCTGATGCTGCCTTCCAGGGAACTTCCGTAGCAACCATGACGGGTTAAAGCTTTGGACCAAGCGGTAACAGACATCATGGACTAGTCACGGGGAGATGACAAGTAAGCACATCCCACCAGTGACAAAGCCAATCATGAGCCTGGGTTCTGCAGACAACCCTTGTGGCAACGACTGTCCTCCTTTCAAAACTGGAAAAACTATTAAGGCTGACACTGATGTCTGTGAGAACCAGAATGTGACAAAATAACCACCAAATTGCAGACTATAAAAGAGAAATTAGCCACACACCACGCTTGTTTAACTACAATTTGCAGAGCGCTGTCTTGGCAGAAGGAGGCCAGTTTGCAGAATTTTGTGCCATAAGATTTTGCCAACACCTGCCTTAGCTGGAATCTATGCTTGTAAATTAAACCACAGAAGGGACTTTTACCAGCTTCCACAGAGTGGGACTTACTACTGAAGAAAAACTGCAAAAGACTGTCTTATGTAGAGCTCCCACATGGCTGTTCTTGAGGAATAAGTCATATGATATAAAACCCATTTCTCTAAAAATATTTGGAAATATCTGATTAGGCATACTAGTTTCTTTGGCTGAGTTCAGAACTTTATTCTTTCAGGAAAGCCTTGTTTTGCCCTGGGTTGAAGGAGACACTGTAGGATCGAGGGGACTGTCCAAGGACTCTCTATCACTGCTCATTCCCTGATCACTGAACTCCCCTGAGTTAGAGCCAACAATTGTGCAAACAAGAACTTCCCCAGTGCTGGAAAAGAAGAATAAGACACTTGAAGGTTGTCTATCACTTGTTACATGTGGGGTTTTAATTGACTTCAAAAACCTGTGAGAATGACTTCCCTCATGGTCCAGTGGCTAAGACTTCGTGCTCCCAATACAGGGGACCTATCTGGTCAGGAACCTAGATCCCACATGCTACAGCTAAAGATCCTGCAAGCTGCAACTAAGACCAGCTGCTGCTGCTGCTGCTGCTAAGTCGCTTCAGTCGTGTCCAACTCTGCGCGACCCCATAGACGACAGCCCAACAGGCTCCTCCGTCCCTGGCACAGCCATAAATAAATAAACAAACAAATACATACATATATACATATATTTCTCCCACAGAGAAATCTGTGGGAGGCGAAAACAAATCCCACTGTTTGACCTAATTCAAACCTGCATCTCTTTCCTTACTTCTCAACAGTTACAGTGCAGAGATAATCTGAGCTATTCCAGCAAGGGGGCTTCCCTGGTGGCTCAAATGGTAAAGAATCTGCCTGCAATGCAGGAGACCTGGGTTCAATCCTTGGGTTCCAGAAAGCTGGATCCTCTGAAAGTAGAGTAGCTATTTATCTGTGCTTGCCTGGGACAGTCCTGATTTGTAACAAGTTCTGAAGTAATTTGCTAAGAGTTTGCCATTTGGGCAATTAATTATAAATCCACCACCTTTTAGGTGAAAGAAAGCCAACTTTGGTCTTTTTGTGATGAAGTACATTTATATTCTTACTACTAAAATTTCTCTCTACTTGAACTAAACTCTCTCTCCCTCTAATTTGTATACTGTGGTCCTAGTTCAAGTCTTTGGAGCCACAAAGAACAAGTCTTGATGGACAGTCTTCAAGTATTTAAAGATATTATCGTGTGGTCAGAGATGAACAAGGTTAATAATATTTTGTACACAGAGACAGCAAAGATTTTATTTAGGTTTTGTGAGACACTCAATCTCTGATTCAACTCTGCCATATAGCTAGAAAGTATTCATAGACAATATGTAAACAAATAGGCATGGCTATGTTCCAGTGAGATTTTATTTACAAAAATGGTGGTGGGTTGTGTGTAGCCCATGAACTAAGGGTTGGCTAGGCACTGGGCTTAGAAGAAATGGGGAAGATAGCAAAGTTTGAGAGAGTTGACAGAATTAATAAATTATAGAACTAACAAGATTTCACCAAGTTTTCCATGCTCAATCACTTACAAGTAAAATAGAGAATGTGATTAAAAATAAGATATCCTTAACAATAGTAACACAAATTACAGATAATTAGGAGTTAAGTAGAAATACCTAACATTTCTGTGGAGAAAAACGTTAAACTTTATTTACAAAAGCAGGCCATGGGCAAGATCTGCCTACAGGAGGAAGTTTGCCAACTCATGGTTTAAGCAAATACTGTGTCCACTTCCTGGAATTCTTATCCTCCCTGTTAGATGGAAGCTTCAGCTGATTTCCAAGACCAGGCCAGGCTTCCTTACATGCATATCTTGATTATATGCATAATCTCATGGTACCTTCACTGGTCCTGGACAGCTCTGATCAGAGCTGAAGCTTAAATAATCCTGCTTTAATTCGCCATCCACCCTAAACTGGCCCCATTCCGTCTGTAATTAGGCTCCTAAGCCAGGCCACCATCTAAGAGGACATAGAAAGACTTCTGCATCCCTAGTGACAAGAATACAACTGGCACTCAATGAACATTTCTTGGTTAAGTTCGGTTCACTTCAGTCGCACAGTCGTGTCCAACTCTTTGCAACCCCATGGACTGTAGCATGCCAGGTTTCCCTGTCCATCACCAACTCCCAGAGCTTACTCAAACACATGTTCATTGAGTTAGTGCTGCCATCCAACCATCTCATCCTCTGTCATCCCCTTCTGCTCCTGCCTTCAATCTTTCCCAGCATCAGGGTCTTTTCAAATGAGTCTGTTCTTCCTATCAGGTGGCCAAAGTATTGGAGTTTCAGCTTCAGCATCAGTCCTTCCAATGAATATTCAGGACTGATTTCCTTTAGGATGGACTGGGTGGATCTCCTTGCAGTCCAAGGGACTCTCAAGAGTCTTTTCCAACACCACAGTTCAAAAGCATCAATTCTCTGGCGCTTAGCTTTGTTTATAGTACAACTCTCACACTGATACATGACTACTGGAAAAACCATAGCTTTGACTAGATGGACCTTTGTCGGCAAAGTAATGTCTCTGCTTTTTAATATGCTGTCTAGGTTGGTCATAGCATTTTTTGCAAGGAGCAAGCGTCTTTTAATTTCATGGCTGCAATACCATCTGTGGTGATTTTGGAGTCCCCCCAAAATAGTCTGTCACAGTTTCCATTGTTTCCCCATCTATTTGCCATGTAGTGATGAGACCAGAGGCCATGATCTTACTTTTCTGAATGTTGAGTTTTAAGCTAACTTTTTAACTCTCCTCTTTAACTTTCATCAAGAGGCTCTTAGTTCTTTGCTTTTAGCCATAAAGGGGTGGTATCATCTGCATATCTGAGGTTATTGATATTTCTCCCAGCAATCTTGATTCCAGCTTGTGCTTCATCCAGCCTGGCATTTCACATGATGCACTCTTCATAGAAGTTAAATAAGCAGAGTGACAATATACAGCCTTGATGTACTCCATTCCCAATTTGGAACCAGTCTGTTGTTCCATGTCCAGTTCTAAATGTGGCTTCTTGATTTCTCAGGAGGCAGGTCAGGTAGTCTGGTATCCCCATCTCCTTCAGAATTTTCCACAGTTTATTGTGATCCACACAGTCAAAGGCTTTGGTGTAGTCAATAAAGCAGAAGTAGATGTTTTTCTGGAACTCTCTTGCTTTTTCAAAGATCCAACAGATGTTGGAAATTTGATCTCTGGTTCCTCTGCCTTTTCTAAAACCAGTTTGCACATCTGGAAGTTCACGGTTCACATACTGTTGAAGCCTGGCTTGGAGAATTTTGAGCATCAGTTTGCTAGTGTGTGAGATGAGTACAATTGTGAGGTAATTTGAACATTTTTTGGCACTGCCTCTCTTTGGGATTGGAATGAAAACTGACCTTTTCCAGTCCTTTGGCCACTGCTGAGTTTTCCAAATTTGCTGGCATATTGAGTGCAGCACTTTTACAGCATCATTTTTAGGGTTTTAAGTAGTTCAACTGGAATTCTATCACCTCCATTAGCTTTGTTTGTAGTGATGCTTCCCAAGCCCCACTTGACTTCGCATTCCAGGAAGTCTGGCTCTAGGTGAGTGATCACACCATCGTGGTTATCTGAGTCATGAAGATCTTTTTAATATAATTCTTCTGTACATTCTTGCCACCTCTTCTTAATATCTTATGCTTCTGTTAGGTCCATACCATTTCTGTCCTTTATTGAGCCCATCTTTGCATGAAATGTTCCCTTGGTATCTCTAATTTTCTTGACAAGATCTCTAGTCTTTCCCATTCTCTTGTTTTCCTCTATTTCTTTGCACTGATCACTGAGGAAGGCTTTCTTGTCTCTCCTTGCTATTCTTTGGATCTCTGCATTCAAATTGGCATATCTTTCCTTTTCTCCTTTGCCTTTAGCTTCTCTTCTCAGCTACTTGTAAGGCCTCCTCAGACAACCATTTGGCCTTTTTGCATTTCTTTTTCTTGGAGATGGTCTTGATCACTGCCTCCTGTACAATGTTACGAACTTCCGTCCATAGTTCTTCAAGCACTTTGTCTATCAGATCTAATGTCTTTAATCTGTTTGTCACTTCCACTGTATAATCATAAGGGAATTGATTTAGGTCATACCTGAATGGTCTAATGGTTTTCCCCCACTTTCTTCAATGCAAGTCTGATTTTTGCAATAAGGAGTTCATGATCTGAGCTACAGTCAGCTTCTGGTCTTATTTTTGCTGATTGTTTAGAGCTTCTCAATCTTTGGCTGCAAAAAATACAATCAGTCTGATTTTGGTATTGACCATCTGGTGATGTCCATGTGTAGAGTAATCTCTTGTGTTGTTGGAAGAGGGTGTTTGCTATGACCAGAGAGTTCTCATGGCAAAACTCTGTTAGCCTGTGCCCTGCTTCATTTTGTACTCCAAGGCCAAACTTACCTGTTACTCCAGGTATCTCTTGATTTTTCATTTTTGCATTCCAGTCCCCTATAATGAAAAGGACATGCTTTTTGGGTGTTAGTTCTAGAAGGTCTTGTAGGTCTTCATAGAACCATTCGACTTCAGCTTCTTCAGGATTGCTGGTTGGGGTACAGACTTGGATTACTGTGATACTGAATGGTTTCCCTTGGAAATGAACAGAGATCATTCTGTCACTTTTGAGATTGCACCCAAGTACTGCATTTCAGATTCTTTTGTTGACTATGAAGGTTACTCCATTTCTTGTAACGGATCTTGCCCTCAGTAGTAGATATAATGGTCATCTGAGTTAAATTCACCCATTGCAGTCCATTTTATTTCACTGATTCCTAAAATATCAATGTTTCTTGGTCAAAGGCATCATCAAATGAATGCCCAGGTCATCTCTATTCTAGGCTGGACATCTCTCCTGTCCTCTTTCATTTGAAATCCCTATCTATAAATGTGTTTCCTGGAACTCAGTTCAATAATTCCAATAAGAATGAAACTTTAGACCTTTCATTAATTTGTAGTTGTCTAAGACTAGAGATTCCCAGGGGCTCTGACCACATCTTTTTATTTTATAGTGTCAAACACACAATGGGTACTTAACAGATGCTTTCTAACTGACCAGTGAAGTGACCATCCACCAGCTTTGGCCCCATGGACCTGTAATGAATCTGACTACGCCTGAGGTCTAGAGCTGACTCCAAGTTCCTAAGTTTGTCAAGGCTTCAAAATATTAAGACACCATTAAATCAGATTAGCAGTGGCAGTTTAGCAAAATGTCTCACATCCTTTAGTCATTTAGATGTTTTTCTCACAAAACATGTTTTACACCCAAAGATCCTCAAATGTGGTATTAATGCAAGATATGATTGCTGTGACAAAACCACAGAAAAGATGTAATTAGAAATGAGAGTTAAATAAAGAAATGTGTTTGAGGATAAACTTTGCTGCTAAGTCACTTCAGTCGTGTCTGACTCTGTGCGACCCCATAGACGGCAGCCCACCAGGCTCCCCCGTCCCTGGGATTCTCCAGGCAAGAACACTGGAGTGGGTTGCCATTTCCTTCTCCAATGCATGAAAGTGAAAAGTGAAAGCAAATTTGCTCAGTTGTGTCCGACTCTTAGCGACCCCATGGACTGCAGCCTACCAGGCTCCTCCATCCATGGGATTTTCCAGGCAAGAGTACTGAAATGGGGTGCCATTGCCTTCTCCAAGAATAAACTTTAGATCTTAGGTAATATAAAAATCTTGTGCAAGTCAAGGACACATCTCTGCTTGTTCCCCAGGCAGAAGTTTTGTCCTTCTCAGTCTAAAGTTTAAGTCATCAAAAAGTGTTGTAGATCAAGTTTACAATCAAAAAATGATTGTCTTAATGACTAGTTTTTTAAATCTGACAGCTAGGCTAATTAAATGGCCTACAATTGAAGCAGATCTATTCAAGAACACAACATCATGTCTGTTAAGGTTCACTTGAGGATCTAACCCAATTTGGGGCAATATTAGGAAAGTTTACCATGAACAGATGGTAGCATCATAGTGAAGAATACATTACACTACACAGATAACCCAGAATACTCTGGAATATTCTATTTTTCTCTTTCACACTTTTCAGTCATTGATCTTAAACTTGGCAATTTGAAGCAAATGTAGTCTTCTGAGCCACTAGGAGATCTAATGGTCATTGAGGTGAAGGTTCACAAAATGGTCCATGATATTCTAGTTTTGCACTAGGATTCATTGTTAGTGCTAGGAAGAAATGTAATCCAATGAACAATATCTATGTGTTGAGCTGTGTTTGATATCATGTGGCCTATGCAAATGCTGAAACTGGAATAAAGCAAGGTAGACTGGAATCTCAGAAGTAAACACAGAAGAACCCTTAGACATAACTTATTACAAATCCCTCATTTTTATAGCTTAAGAATATTGAGGACAAACGAAGTGACAGGTTTTGTCTCACGTTAGTGGCAGATGTGGGACCACAGCCCAGAATCCTATGGCTTTTTTCCTTCCTGATTTTTAGTGCTACCCTTCTTTTCCTGCATCCTAGGGGACACCACAACAAATAAGACAAAGCTGGTTGGCATCAATCATGGACGCTCTTAATCCTACGTTCAGCACACCTATTTCTGTTCTACCTTAGGCTGCTCTGAAACTCTAGGCTTCTGCGGTTATCAGCCGGGGTCCTGTCCAGTAGGTTAAAATTTTATGTACACAGAAAACAATAAATGCTTTGGTGCTGAAGCATTCAAAACTTTGCTTGAATGCAAAGTTTTCATGGCTAATTAAAATAAAGCTTGGGGAAATGGGTCAGGGCTTGGGAAAAAATGGTCAGCTATTTTGGTTATATTGAAAACACCAATTTTTAATAATTTAAATTTACAGTGAAGTATAATAATATTCAAAAAGTGGTTTAAATTTTAACTTCACAAAGACAATATATTTTGTGTATATAAACACATGTATATTTATACACACATATCCTACATGTATAAGTTTATCAATGTATATAAATATAGGAAAGGAGAAGGGAAAGAAAGAGACACAGAGAGTGAACTTGAAATTCTAAGATAGGAAAAATCCAGTGTTTCCTATTCCCTAGCAGCTCTTCTGTTGAGAGTTCTAATTAGGGATAATATTCAAAAACATTCAACAACCAATGTGCAAAGCAAGGATCCATCAGATACACACTCGCTGTAAACTGTTCAACATTTGCCTTGGTTCTAATAAGCAAACTAAGGAACTGCCGAACCAGTCCCTAGCCAGTCTCACGGGAAACACAGAAAAAAGGCAAGGGCCATACAGTAATTTTTCATGCTCAGTTATGTACCTGTGCATATAAAGTACATAAACAACCTCGCAGACATTATCTCATTTTCCCAAGACTGTCCTAATCTCTGCTAGTTTTTTCCCATCTTTAGCCATTTTAGAGCAAGTTAGGGGTGATGACTAAAGACAGAAAAAAAATATAGCTATTATGATTATTACATAAATCTATGATTTCTTTCATAGTTATGCTACTTTGGTATGGGTAGCCTATTACCTTTGTTTATGGAAATAAGAGGTACAGTTCTTTACAATCTGTGTAGGAAGCACACGATAGAGCAAACTCATGGTCATTAATAACAAGCAATTAGGCTAATATTGATCCATGGACTAGTTTAGTATCTCTGGTAAAAAAAATAATTATGATCTATTTTTCTCAATGAAATATTTTTCTTTCACGGTACCCAAGCAACAGGTGCCCTCTCCCATATGATAGGTTATTTTATTGTTTCAAGCAAATTTTAAAATATCTAGATAAATAAATAAAAACTCTGGTATAAAATTCTCTCATATTTGTCTAGCTCTCAGTTTTATACTACTTTCTAGAGATGAACACTACACATAATATATAGTTATTTAGAATTCCCAAAATAAAAATTTCAAAAATCACAACATAAATAGGTGAATCTAGAGACCCAAAAAGCTTTTCTGAACCTCAGTTAAATAGTATGGTGACTGGGGGCCAAGAATTTGATCCCACTGCTGTTTTGACTTATTTCTCTCATTCTTAGTTTCCTTCTTTCTGGAAGAATAAGAATAAATTGGGGGATCTCTAAGTGCCTTTTAGGTCCAGTAATCTGTAGTTATCCCTTTTACCAAACATTAAAAAAAAAATTGAACAGTCTCTAATCATTGCATAAAAATGAGAAAACACAGAGAAGCAGAAAGAAAAAAAATTAAGAACTGAACATTTTACTACTAAAAGTTGACTGCTTTAAGGTTTATGACTGTTAGCATTATGTAGAGTTGGATTTCCATTTTCTCTATCATTATCCACAAACATTTTTAAAACAAGGATAATGTTATCCACTTACTCTGTATAATCTGTTTTTTTTTAAAGCATAATTTGTGGAGCATATCTTAGGGAAGTTCTTGATGCTGTACTGCTGTTTTGTCACTGTTCAAAGCACTTTACACATAATTTCACACACAGAGTGAGCTCTGAGGTAGGTATTGCTACCCTCATTTGACTGATGATGACACAGCACAGTGAAGTTGTTCAACTGATGTTCAAGGTCACATCCCTGATAAACGGCGGGGCTGGATTCCACTCAGGGAACCCGGCTCACCTCTACACTTCCCTGGTCTACATTTCAGTCATTGATCTGAGATGTAGGAAGGCGTGAGGCATGTGAAGAGTTGAGGAAAAAGGAACAGCAAGTACAAAACCCTTGCAGAACCTCAGTGTATTAGGGGTTAGGACCTAAAGAGGGTTAGTGGGATCAACATGGGACACATCGCCCTCGATTTCCAACTGGAACGTGGGTTGACAGGAGTTGTCCACTTTTTTCTGACTCACTGTAACCTTTAGGGCTGGAAACAGTCCCAGTCTAGATTGCTCAGCTAAAACTCTAGAAAAAAAAATAACCTGAGTATTGAGGATATCTAGTTCTTTAAGCTACATTTGTCTACATCTGCACTTTGCTAGGGAAATGGTAAGCCATGTCAATTAGTGCAGTGCAGGCAACAAGCTCCCTTGCCTTGCTTATTCATATTTCAGAGACAGAAGGAGGATATGAAATTCTGAGTGAGCTTCAATTACCAAGATGCTTGTGCAAACTCCATACTCACCTTGTGCTCACCAGTCTAATATACAGTCACTAACTACCAGATTGCGCAGAATGATAATTTCATTGATTTTACTCCCACAGCATACATTTTCACAAGAATGTCATCTTTGTTTTGCAATGTTTTCTTGATTTATATTTCCCCTTTTCTCTTACCTCCACAAAAGAGGTAAAGAAATAATCTATTTTGAGCCTAGTAATGCAGTTTGAGTATCCATTTTATGTACTGCTGCCTAAATGGGAAAGATATATTATGAATTTTCACCAACAACTTTCATGGAAATTAGGAATGAATGGGCATTAATTGCTGAAGAATGAGATCCTTAGCTTGTTAATTTTGTGATAAAGTATTCTCATAAAAAACATCTGTCATCTGTATGAAGATATACTAGGCAAGTCGAGATAAATCCAAAAGATAAGCAGAAGGCAGTGTTTGGCCAGGCTGAGGACTTCCCGTGTTCCTGAACGTCTGTTCTTTCTTTCTGAAGCAGCTACTCTGGGTGATATTTCTCCTGGGCTGTGTCTTAGTGCATCAGAGTCAATATTCGATTATATTGTCTCCTTGACATACCAACTAAACTGAACAGACTGAACAGACATTTTGGCATAAGTGTATTATGGGCAAAGGCCAGAGGGGCTATATTTTTTAAATAATTTTGTACAAAATGTCCCTGAAACACATATGTTGAAACAGAATTTTTATCCTTAGGTCCAGAGAGATAGCACTGATAGCTTCTGAAAGAATAGATCCCTTGCCTATGTTTCTTGTTAAAATGATGAGATTTTTCAGTTTTATTTAATATAACTCAGCTTAATGCAACATATCCATTTAGCATTTGCCATGTGGCAAGCACTGTGCTGGGCCCTTATACCAAACCAGATGAAAGCCGTGGTGTGAGTTTGATCACATGGCATTGGGTAATATGAATAGACCAGATGCATATTATGATAGAGAGATGGAATATTATGATAGACTAAGAAGCACCAAATAAACAATTCTTTCTTTTGCCAGGGGAGAAGTCATGCTTTGTAATAAAGACTAAAGTAATTCTGATGCTCCCTTGTAAACCCATTCAGTAAAACCATTTCAGTAAATGGCATTTCCAACCATCCAGCTGCCATGCTAGAAACCCATGTGTCATCCTTGATTTTCTCTTCCACCACCTCTCACATCCCAGGTGTCAGCAAGTCCTGGCAGCTCCACCTGCAAATGATGTCCTGTCTCCACAACCTTCTCTTCTCTCCAGGGCCACCTGCTAATTCAAGCTGCCATCAGCGACTGACTGAATTACAGCAACAGTCTTTAAGTGGACTTCCAGTTTTGACTCTTGCTTTTCTTAAAAGTCCACTTGCCACACAGTAGCTAAGCAATCTTTTTTTAAAAAAATATACATAATTCTGTTATATAAAACCCTCTATTGGCTTCTCACTGCACTTGAAATAAAATCCAGTCTCCAACATCAACTCAAACCACCCTCTACACTGGTCATTATGCTCCATGAGGCTCATATTCTCTTTGCTCTCTGAACATGCCAGTAATTTTATTTCTAGCCCTCAGGGCCTTTGCATGTGATGCTAACTCAGTCTGAAATGCTCCTCCCTCTGACTTTCACAGGACCAACTTCTTATCATTCGGGCATCAGTTCATGTCACCCCCTCAGAAAGGTTTTGCATGACAACCCTATCTAAATTAATCTTTCTGCCCCCACAGAGTCTCTGTGTCAGCATACTCCTTTATTTATTACTATCTAAAATAACTGCATTTGGCATTTTGTTTAGGTTTATTTGTTTGTTTTTACCTAAATCCTTTGCAGAACTTAAATGCCACGAGGAGGGGTTTGTGGTTTTTGTTCACTGCTCCCAAAGTAGTGCTGTCACATAGCAAGTGCTAAATAAACGTATGTTAAATGCATGAAAAAGTAATTGAATGACTGAAATCCGTATTTTTTGCCCCCACATTCCACAATTTGGCCTATGCTTTAAGGATGACCATCCCTTCTCTGCAGAGTTGATTTGAGAAGGACCTGACAGCACAGTTGGGTGGAGCCGGTGAGACAGGTGATCTCCTGGAGAAAGCAATATATTTGAAGAAGCTGGAAGGATCAGTGTAAGTTAGTCAAGGGACCAAGAGAATGAAGCGTATTTCAAGAAGAGGGAACAGAATACATAAAAAGACTCACAGTGGGGAAAAGGCATGATGTTATTAAAGTCTGGCATACAAATTGGTAAGACTGTCTTCAAAAAGCACATGATGAATCACCATACACTGTCATGTCATCCATCTGAGTAAGTAAGGTGAAATTCATCTATTTTCTTGAAATATTCTCACAAAAATGTGGGAACATAAAACTATCTCCAGTAAGACTTGACATTTCTACATTTCACTGTGGTTGGAATTATGTCTTCAATACCACACACCCAGAACATATTTGGATAACTTAAAACTTGCTTCTGGACACTGAAAACTAAATTACATAGAGCTGACTGATAAGCTAATTTGATCAACCTTCTACTTCATTTTGTCTGTGTACACAATTTAAGTGTGAAGAAATGGACTCACATTGCGTTGAGGATGAAATTAGAAATTATATTTCTAGTAAGTCTTGCAAAGTGGATTCATGGGTTTATTTCTTACACAAGTGTAGAAAATATAGGTAGTGAATGTAAAATCATTCAATTTTTCTTAAATGTAATTGAGACAGTTAAGCTTTGTGTGCCAATAACATAACTTCCCAAACTCAACCTATGAGCACAAAAAACAATTCTGAAAATCCCTTAGAAAACTCACCATCGTTTCTCAATATCAGTGGTGTGGGTGGTCCCAGGACTTTTTGGTTTGTCACTGTATTTGTAACCACACAAGTATAATTTCCAACATCTGATTTTTCTACTTTGGCAATATATAGATTCCCAGTCTCTTGAGAAACGAAGCGGCGATTATCCTGATAGGAGGGGTATTCATTGAAAATCCAGGCATAGCTGAGCTCTGAAAGCAAAAGGAATCATCATTATAAACATGTCTTTTATAAGAACTTTACTGTATTCATGAAAGAACTGGTCAAGTTAAAAATTCACACTGTTGCCCAATGATCCTTTTTCAGCCTGCTAAATATCAACAGGAAGAAATAACAGTCTCCTAAATCATTTTACCAGTCTTCCTACCATCAGTCAATAAGATTTTATTTCTATAGAACTAGAAGGTACACTGATCACTGATGGAGAAGTCCAATCTCTTTAAATCAGGGAATAAGCATTATAGTTCACTAAGCATGGCTAAGCACCATATAATACTTACAGAGCTAAAGCTCAAACTACAGACACACAGAGTCCACAGTCTTGATATACCCTGGAAACTACTCATATCACTCCTTTCATCTGACATGCAATAATCATAATAGTATATCATGGTGCAACATACTTACACAGCACTTTATGGTTTCCAGTATAGTTTATAGGTTTCCATTAACTGAGAAATTCTGACACAGAGGATCAGACTGTCTAATCCAAACTCACCCACAGCTAGAGACAGAATAATTCCTGATTCTCAATCTAGTCTTTTCCCAGTGCCTTACTATTGATGCATATTCTTACTCCTTTTTCACTTGTGATGTTGAACTCTTTCCCCATTATTTTAGTGAGATGGTGATTTAATATTGTAGCAAATACTCATTAAATATAATACAATGATTAGTTGGCTGGTCCCATAAATGCAAATCTGCATTTTAACACATTATTGACTAGAAATGTATTACAGCCATAGGCATTAGTCTGAAACAATCCCCTGATCAATAATGTGTTAAAAAATTAGCTGAAAAAATTATTATATCTGTATAAAGTAGCCATCAAAGAGCAACCTTTTCACAAATACTTATCCAACACAGAATGCCAATGGGAGGAATGTAATAGGCAGTCATACTTGAAAATGTTCCTTTGAAAATTCTCATTTTTCTGGAGAATTAGGTGAATGTTTTGTGAATGAGCACATTAACCCATGCTTTCAATTTCAGAAAAGAAACCTAAGTGACAGCGAGTTTAAATGATTTGCTGCAGTGAACTATTGTGCTCTGAGGAAATCAAACTTCTTTAGCTCCAGGCATTTCATGATTCCTCTCTTTAAAGTGTGATCTTCAGATTTGTTCAAAGCTGCAGAAGTGATATAGCAGCCATGGGCACTGATTAGCCAACATGCCCTGTTTTATTTTCTCAAGTTATTTTAGGCAGGAGGGGGAACAACTAGATGCAAAGGGAGCCTGTGGTTTCCGAACTAGTTGACTGAGTTCTTGTGTGCTGCTCTTCAATATGATTCTTGGCTAAATTCTAAATGCATGGATTGTCCTTGGAAAATGGCAGAAAGGTCACTTCAGCTTTGTACACAGAATGCTAATTATTGGAAAAGGCACTTTGTTGTTTAATACTTCAATGAGTCCTCAGTTGTAATTGACCTCAATAACTGAATGTGTGACAGGGAACATATTCCATCTTAATGATCCACTGTTTACATACAAAGGAGGGGGTCATGTAGATTGCCTTCCCTTTATTGCTGGATTATAACATTTCTGCATGCATTATTTTAGAGAGATACAATTATGTTTATATGAGAATAGCTAATCATTTTATTTACGCATATGAATGTAATTATAAGTAACCCCATGCTGATATCAAGAGGATACCCACTGTAAATAAGCAAGCTCTTCCCAGCAAGCTAGTTACTTTCTCAAGAAACTACAATTTGGGGGAAGGAATGGCCCCTCTAATAGATTGTGAAGAAATACAATGTCATGTACCAATTTTGCCACAAAAACAGGAGATTCAACAAATAGCACAGTGCAATGTACTCCTCTCTCAATTTGGCATGTCAGTTTCAGGCAGAGCAAGTAATCACCAAGCCTCTCAAAAATATTCTCACATGAACAGTGAAGAGAACATTGCCTATCTAGTAATTAATTATAAGAGAGTTTTAGGAATAAATTAACATATCCAAAGTCACAAGGTATAAGTTAGAAAGTAATTTATCAGCAAAATATTAATCAACCCATATCTCTCCAAGGAGAGTTATAATCAAATATATAAACTATATACATATTTTTTCCCTGAAGACATTTTTTAAAACTAATGCTACTGGCTAGTGCCACAAAACTTTCTGAATTTTGTAGAAGATGCATAGTTGGTAACTAGGAAGTTGCAGGAACCATGGATACCAGGATAAAAGACATTCACTTTGTTATTTTCCTAATTGGAATTAAAAAAAAAAAGACCAGAAGACCAAAATGCAAAACTGTATTTCATAAAGAAATCCATTTAAACACTCTGACTTAGTTTCAACTTAATCCAGCAAATGGGGATAATCATAAATGTGATACAGGCACGTAGTGAGGTTCAAGTTACGTGAAAGTCCTCTGAGTCATAAGCACATCTGAATCACTGAAAGTTAATCATTTTTAAAGTAAAAATATCAAACAACAATTATCATGTTGTTTGATTATAAGAATTTTGGTTTCACTGCTTGTTGTTCAAGCTGGTTTTAGAAAAGGCAGAGGAACCAGAGATGAAATTGCCAACATCTGCTGGATCATGGAAAAAGCAAGAGAGTTCCAGAAAAACATCTACTTCTGCTTTATTGACTATGCCAAAGCCTTTGACTGTGTGGATCACAATAAACTGTGGAAAATTCTGAAAGAGATGGGAATACCAGACCACCTGATCTGCCTCTTGAGAAATCTGTATGCAGGTCAGGAAGCAACAGTTAGAACTGGAAATGGAACAACAGACTGGTTCCAAATAGGAAAAGGAGTATGTCAAGGCTGTATATTGTCACCCTGCTTATTTAACTTATATGCAGAGTACATCATGAGAAACGCTGGACTGGAAGAAGCACAAGCTGGAATCAGGATTGCCGGGAGAAATATCAATCACCTCAGATATGCAGATGGCACCACCCTTATGCCAGAAAGTGAAGAGGAACTAAAAAGCCTCTTGATGAAAGTGAAAGTGGAGAGTGAAAAAGTTGGCTTAAAGCTCAACATTCAGAAAGCTAAGATCATGGCATCCGGTCCCATCACTTCATGGGAAATAGATGGGGAAACAGTGGAAACAGTGTCCGACTTTATTGTTTTGGGCTCCAAAATCACTGCAGATGGTGACTGCAGCCATGAAATTAAAAGACGCTTACTCATTGGAATGAAAGCTATGACCAACCTAGATAGCATATTCAAAAGCAGAGACGTTACTTTGCCAACAAAGGTCCGGCTAGTCAAGGCTATGGCTTTTCCTTTGGTCATGTATGGATGTGAGAGTTGGACTGTGAAGAAGGCTGAGCGCCGAAGAATTGATGCTTTTGAACTGTGGTATTGGAGAAGACTCTTGAGAATCCCTTGGACTGCAAGGAGATCCAACCAGTCCATTCTGAAGGAAATCAGCCCTGGGATTTCTTTGGAAGGAATGATGCTAAAGCTGAAACTCCAGTACTTTGGCCACCTCATGCGAAGAGTTGACTCATTGGAAAAGACTCTGATGCTGGGAGGGATTGGGGGCAGGAGGAGAAGGGGATGACAGAGGATGAGATGGCTGGATGGCATCACTGACTTGATGGACGTGAGTCTGGGTGAACTCTGGGAATTGGTGATGGACAGGGAGGCCTGGCATGCTGCAGTTCATGCAGTCTCAAAGAGTCAGACACGACTGAGTGACTGAACTGAACTGAACTTTAGCAGGAAATACAGGCAACCATAAACATATTCTGCAGGAATATAATAGAATAGAATAGAATAGAAATTCTCTACCCCCTACCTATCTCAAATTTAAAAACTTTATGTGACCAGAAGACTTTGAGAAGAATGGGATTAAATAAAGTTTAATAGATTTAAAAATTTCTCCTTTCAAGACCTGCAAGAGACTTTTAAAATGCCAATGTGCCTCAAATTTCTTACAGACTACTTAAGTCATGCAAACTTACTTGATGTAGAAGTGCCTCTCAACTCCTTCATCCACACACTCTTTTTCTAGAACATCTACTATACATCACAAATAGAGGTTGGGAAATGCTGAACTAATGCAATTTCAACTCAAGAAACAGTAAGTATAATATAAAAATTATTAGCTCTATTACTTCTGTTCTCAGGAAAGCCATTAAGTTACATTAAACAACAGAAAACAAGAAAATGTTGAATTAAAGTTGTAATAAGTTTCCCAAATTGTAATAGTAACATAATACTGTAGCCATTTTCAATGCTGTAGATAAAGGAACAAACCATAGTTCCAAACACAAGTATCAAATGGATTGTGCTAAGGATCCTAACTAACATCAGTTCAACATACAACATTTGTAAAACACTGTTAGTCCTAAAGTGTGAAGGTCAGCCAAAGAATCTCGGCTGGTTCACTGTTGAGATCATGTTGAGCTAAATGTTGAGACCCTTGAAGGGGGAAAATTTCTAAACATGATATTAATTAATCTTTATTGATCTATTTTTCTTCACAGCAAATAGTACTACCTGGAATACTGTACTTTTATTTGTCCACAAAAATTAGGAAGGGGCATGAATAATATAATGTAATGATAATGCAGACATCAAAGTAGGAAAAAATGTGTAGTAAGGATAAAAATTACCCAACAGATCACTTCTCTCTTAATTTTAAGGATATGAAAGAAGAACAAAGCTGAAGGTATCACACTCAAAATTTTCAAACTACATTACAAAGCTGCAGTAATTAAAACAGTTTGGCATTAGCATAGAAACAGGCACATGTATCAATGAAACAGAATAAAGAACCCAGATATAAACCTATAAAAATATGCTCAGTTAACTTACTGCAAAGGTGCCAAGAACATACCACAGGGAAAGGACAATAATTGAGTAAGTAGTGCTGGGAAAACAGCCATATGCAAAAGAATGAAACTGGATGGCTACCTTGTACTATACACGAATGTTAACTCAAAATAGATGAAAGATTTGCATTAATATCTGAAACCATAAACTCCTACAAAAAAAAAATGGGAGTAAGGTCCTTGACATGGGTGTTGGACATGATTTTTTGAATCTGACACCAAAAACTAAAATAAGCAGGTGGGACTATATCAAACTAAAAAACAAATAAACAAACAAAAAAATTGCACAGTGAATGAAACCATCAATAAAATGAAAAGGCAACCTATTGAACAGAAGAGAATATTTGCAAATCATATATAAGATATAGTGTTAATATTCAAAATATGAAGAACTCCTACAGATTACCAGCATAAAAAAAAAGAAAAAAAGCTGATTAAAAAATGTGGGCAGATCCGAATGGACATTTTTCCAAAGAAGACATGTATCAATATAGCTAATTATCAGGGGGATGCAAATCAAAACCACAATGAGATATTTTCTCACACCTGTCAGACTGGTTATTATCAAAAAGACAGCAAATAGCAAGCAATGGTGAGGACATAGAGAAAAGGGAAACCTGTTGCTGGGAATGTAAATCAGTACAGCCACAAGGGAAACAGCATGGAAATTCTTCAAAAGATTAAAATGGAACTTCCATATCATCCAGCAATTCCACTTCAGGGTATTTACCTGAAAAAACCTAAAACACTAACCTGAAGAAATATCTGCATCCTCATGTTCACTGCAGGATCATTTAAAACAGCCAAGATACAGAAACAACCTAAGCATCCATTGGTGGATGAAAGGATAAACAAATCATATATAAATATAACGATACATATACATACATACACTTACACACAGAGAGAGTGGAATATTATTCAGCCATTACAAATAATTTAACCTTGCCATTTGGAACAATGTGCATAGACCTTGAGGGCATTATGCTGAGTGAAATAAGTAAGACAAATAAAGACAAATCTCATATGATCTCACTTATATGTGGACTCTAAAAATTAGACCAACAAACCAAGTTGTGGGTATGAAGAACAGATGGGCAATTGTCAGCGGGGGCTGATAGACTGGGATAAATGGATATTAAAAAGGTAAAAAATAAGTTTATAAAATCTTAAAACTCCCTAGAAATTCTAATACCTCAACAGAAAGATAGCTATCATTTAGAATATATTTTCAATTCTAACGTATATGCCTGTAGGTTTTCATGATTTTAACCATAGCATAAATGTTGTTTAAAAAAAAAAACCAACAACAATCCATGTCTCTACAAATGACTAATTTCATTCCTTTTTATGGCTGAGTACTATTCCATTGTACATATGTACCACTACTCCTTTATCTGTTCCTCAGCTGATGGACATTTTACAGACTTTAAGTAAGTCAGAAAGAAAAAAATAAATATTGCATATTAATACATACACCTGGAATCTGAAAAAAAAAAAAAAAAACCCTGAAAAAAATTGATGTAGGTGATCTTATTTATAAAGAAGAGAGAAAGACACAGACATAGAGAACAAACATATGGATACCAAGAGGGAAAGGGGGAGTAGGATGAAATGGGAGATTCATCCTATGTGTAAAACAGATCACTAATAAGAGCCAACTGCACAGCACAGGGAACTAAGTGCTCTGCGGGGACCTAAATGGATATATGTATATGTACAGCTGATTCAGTTTGCTGTACAGCAGAAACTAACACAAACTGTAAACCAACAATATACCGCAATAAAAATTAAATAAATAATTTAAAAAACCCAACAACCAAACAACACATACGACAGTTCTAAGGCCTAGAAAGGGTGAGAGTGGAGAGTCAGAAAGTGGCAAACCACACTGTATCTTAGGCCTTCTAGGTACATTCCCCTTCCGGTCGCTTAGTCGCTCATTCAAGTCCAACTCTCTGCGATTCCATGGACTGTAGCCCGCCAGGCTCCTCTGTCCATGGAATTCTCCAGGCAAGAATACTGGAGTGGGTTGCCATTTCCTTCTCCAGGACATCTTCCTGACCCGGGGACTGAACCCTGGTCTCCTGCATTGGTAGGCGCATTCTTTATAATCCGAGCCACCAAGGAAGCTCCCCCTTCCAGTGCTCCCTCCTGGAAGCAGTAAGAGCTTTTGAAATTTGAAAGTAAAGAGTTAGTGTTATATGACTCACCAAATGATGCCGTTTTCCCCTAAGAACTAAAGTCTATTTTTATCAGAGCAAAACATTAATTCAGTGGGTTGCATGAAATGCTATTCACATTCTGAAAAAATAAAGCCAAGTTAATAAAACAAAATAAACTCTTATATGCTGCAAAAAAAATATATCCCATTCAGTGTGATTTCCTTAGGGACTTACATGCAATATTTATCCTTATTCAAACTTGACAGATTTCTTTTGATAAGTTTTCATACACTAATTGCTCTGGAAGTGACAGACAGTTCCTGTCCCATTGGCAATTTGTATCAACTGGGTAAACAGATACTTGGAATATAATATTTAATAGACTGGGAAGTCTCTGATGCTCAACTGAAAAATAATGAGACTGGTTAGAATGTGATAGCTATTAAGGCAGAAGGACCTAGTGGTGGTTTTCTAACCTGTAGCATCTAAATCTTTGGGGAATTAACTATGAAATAACACTCTCTTAATTGGTTCCTTTTCCCTATCTTTGGGCCAACAGCAAAGGGTATTTGGCTATTATTTTTAAGAGAAGACATCAATCAAACAATTTTCAAATTCAGGTACTCATTGAGCAAATTAAGCCTCTGATTAGAGGCCTCAGGATGAATGCTCTTGTTCTTGATGCTGTCTAATTTCTTTCTAGAGTTGTATTATACTTCACGACATTCTGAGTCATGTCCCAAGGGGTAGCAAAAATGTCAGTTTTCAAAGATCCCTTTCTTAGTCCTCAAAGTTTTAAATCTGAAAGGGACCTAAGATCAACCCCTGCAATTTTACAGATCAAGAAGCTGAAGTCTAGAGAAATTACATGCCTGGATCACAGTCACACATTTGATATGTGGGAAGAAAGGGGATGATGGGGGTAGCTGCCATATTCAGAAGAGCTGGTTCATTAGACAGCTATATGTTACTCTCAGAATTTAATTTAATTTGGAGCTAGAAGAGATCAGTTTTCCTTATTTACACATTTAAACAGTATAACTAGATGCTGGGAAATATTGAGGGGAGGAAGAGAAGGGGACGACAGAGGATGAGATGGTTGGATGGCATCACCGACTCAATGGAGATGAGTTTGGGTAAACTCCAGGAGTTGGTGATGGACAGGGAGGCCCAGTGTGCTGCGGTCCATGGGGTTGCAGAGGGTTGGACACGACTGAGTTGCTGAACTGAACTGAACCCCTAAATTGGTCCCAGCCCTTGACAACTTGGTGTGCTGACATGGCTCTGGCTAAAAGGACCCCCGTGATAGATGCTCTGAGGCCCAGAGAACCTTGTTTAGACAGGTGCTCATCATCAAGCAGGACTTCCCAGGTTCAGAAACTGTTTCCATTATTCATTAGGCTGAGCAGAGTAGGGATGGCATGTATCTATCATTTGGACCAGCACTTGCTACACCTCCTCTCCATGGCAGACACTGAGAACCGACCATGCCAGACAGGTTCACACAGCGCTTCAGGCTGTTGCCGCCAATCAATTCATGTTGGGACATGAAGTCAAACCTTTTTGCCATCTTTACAAAAGTGATATAGGGGAAATGAAATGGTGACCATCTGAGGCAAGAATTAGATAAGACCCAGTGCTAAAACTGTTCAAACCTGTGGCAAGCATTTCTATAAATAAGCCTCCTGACTAATCCTTCTGACCAGTTGCTACATTCAATGATGTTTTTAGAATATGCTCTTCACTAGCTCAGATTTAGCAGTGGAGGTGTGGGAAGGAAGATGGGAAAAAGAGTATTTTAGTTATATGTACAGCTCTTGATATTGCTCTTGTGTATGGCTTACAATATCATCTATTTTATGGGTGACTTCTTGTTTATTTCTAGTTTATTAGGAAATTGGACATTTTTCTGATTATACATTTTCTTTAAATATTCATAGGTGGAAATTTAGGAATGTAACTCAAAGGCAATTTAACATGTTGCTTGGACAAAAAAAAAAAAAAGCCAGAAATGAATGTATAAGAGTATTTGTATAAATCATTCAAATTTAAAGGTAAATGGAAAGGTTTGGACAAAATCTTGTACTTTGGAGTGGATTACTTTAGGGTATGTGCCCACATACCCAGAGGCAGATGCTAACTCTCCTGTGCTCTCAGTAATGGAGCAGTAAAAAAGTCTGAGAAATAATGCCTAGGCCTAGAGTCAGCAAATTTGCATATTTCAAGGGAAGAGGCCCTGTGGTTTTTAGACAGAGAAGCATCTTTTTTGTTAGCATGTTCAGACTTTTGAGTATAGGCAGGAAAGTGGTGGCACAAGGGATGGATTTAGCTGATACAAATGCGTGTGTCTTTTATGGCTTCACCTACTTTCAGTTCAGTTCAGCTGTCGCTCAGTCATGTCTGACTGTGCGACCCCATGGACAGCAGCATGCCAGGCCTCCCTGTCCATCAGCAACTCCCGGAGTTTACCCAAATTCATGTCCATTGAGTCAGTGATGCCATGCAACCATCTCATCCTCTGTTGCCTCCTTCTCCTCCTGCCTTCAATCTTCCCCAGCATTAGGGTCTTTTCAAATGAGTCAGCTCTTCACATCATGTGGCCAAAGCGTTGGAGTTTCAGCTTCAGCATCAGTCTTTCCAATGAACACTCAGGATTGATCTCCCTTAGGATGGACTGGTTGGATCTCCTTGCAGTCCAACGGATTCTCAAGTCTTCTCTAACACCACAGTTCAAAAGCATCAATTCTTTGGTGCTCGGCTTTCTTTATAGTCCAACTCTCACATCCATACATGACTACTGGAAAAACCATAGCCTTGACTAGACGGACCTTTGTGGGAAATCAATGTCTCTGCTTTTTAATATGCTGTCTAGGTTGGTAATAACTTTTCTTCCAAGGAGTAAGCCTCTTTTAATTTCATGGCTGCAGTCACCATCTGCAGTGATTTTGGAGCCCCCCCCCCCCCCAATAATCACTATTTCCCCATCTATTTGCCATGAAGTGATGGCACTGGATGCCATGATCTTTGTTTTTTGAATGTTGAGTTTTAAGCCAACTTTTTCACTCTCCTCTTTCACTTTCATCAAGAGGCTCTTTAGTTCCTCTTCACTTTCTGCCATAAGGGTGGTGTCATCTGCATATCTGAGGTTATTGATATTTCTCCCCACAATCTTGGTTGCAACTTGTGCTTCATCCAGCCCAGCATTTCTCATGATGTACTCTGCACATAAGTTAAATAAGCAGGGTGACAATATACAGCACTGACGTACTCCTTTTCCTACTTGGAACCAGTCTGTTGTTCCATGTCCAGTTCTAACTGTTGCTTTTTGACCTGCACACAGATTTCTTATGATGCAGGTCAGGTGGTCTGGTATTCCCAACTCTTTCAGAATTTTCCAGTTTATTGTGATCCACACAGTCAAAGGTTTTGGCATAGTCAATAAAGCAGAAGTAGATGTTTTTCTGGTACTCTCTTGCTTTTTCGATGATCCAGTAGATGTTGGCAATTTGATCTCTGGTTCTTCTGCCTTTATTAAAACCAGCTTGAACATCTGGAAGTTCATGGTTCATGTATAGCTGAAACCTGGCTTGGAGAATTTTGATAGTTCATCAAGCACTCTATCAGATCTAGTCCCTTAAATCTATTTGTCACTTCCACTGTATAATCATAAGAGGTTTGATTTAGATCTTACCTGATCACCTGCTTTAGAAATTTTGAAAACCAAATATGCATTTAGATACTGAGGTTTTCTTGAAGCTCAAACACGGTTCTCAACTCTCAGTGCTTAAGAGGAATCAAGGAGACTTACATACTACTCCAGTGGGTCCCAGGTGGAGTGAGCTCCAGAATCATTAGAAGGGCTTGTTATCACACAGGTGGCTGGGTCCCACCCCTAGAGTCTCTTATTCAGGAGACTGAGATGGGGATCAAGAATCTGCTCCTAGGTGATGCTGTCACTGCTGGTTTAGAGATGTCACTTAGACAAACACTCCTTTAAAAGATTTGGAGAAACACTCTTTTAAAAGGTTTGAATACATTAGGCTTTCATTCCATCAGGAAAAAAATTGGCAGAACAAAGTACCAGCTTCCCAGTGGAAAGCACGCAAGAGGTCTCCAGTTTGCCATTGTCTTTTTCAATCCCTACTGTCCCCCAGGCTCATATTACTCATGCAGTTGAGCTTGGGAGCTCTGCTCTGGTATCTAGAAGGAAAGACAAATCAAGACGGGAGTGGCCCTTAGCTGCATGCTCTTGTTAGCATAAGAATGGTACTGGAGACCATAAACACACTAGCCATTCTGAGTATTTTGATGGAAGACAAGGAATGATCCGGCCTGTTGAGTGTGGTCAAACTAGTAAGGACAAAGCACAGCATGAGTGGACTATTATGGGCAGATGAAAATACTCTTCATAGGGGATTACAAGATACTGATTTCAGTTATTTGTTAAATATATAGCATATATATTTGTTAAATATATAGCATATAAAGCTGGGATTAGGAAATGGCAACCCACTCCAGTATTCTTGCCTGGAAAATCCCATGGTCAGAGGAGTTGGACAAGACTGAACTACTGAGCATAATATTTAAAGAAGTTAAGGTATCACCATATTTTATGAAGAGCTCAAACAATAGCCAAAGTCTGAGAAATATTAATCCCCTGAAGCATAGATACCCTTCAACAGCGAAGTATAAAATGTGTGAAAACCACGTAAAAGGTAGAGTTTGATGCCCAGTGCTTGAGAGAATACAACTTTTCCTTGGGTGGTGGGAGAAGAGAAGAACATCAGATGACAACATTCTTTCAGCTTAATATTTATGCCCTCTTCATACAATGCCCTCTCCCAGATCTCAGATTTCTCTAGAATGATTACATTTCCTGTTGCAAGTGGAAGGGCAAATCCAACCAGCATACCAGTCCTGTTTTTGTTTGTTTCTATGCTTGTTTCAACATTACTTCTCTATTGGCTTAGGAACATTCATTTTGGGGTTTCCCTGGAGGTCCAGTGAGTGGTTAAGACTCTCCCTTCTAATGCACAGAATGCGGATTCTATCCCTGGTTGGGAAAGTAAGATCCCGCATGCCTTGGGGCAACTAAACACATGCACTGCAACTACTGAGCCCACTTGCCCTGGAGCCCACACACCATAACGAAGGTCTTGAGAATCAGAACTAAACCTAGTGCAGCCACACACACACACACACACACATATGATCATTCATTCTGCCAGCTTCAGGTTGACCATTGCTGCTAAGTCACTTCAGTCGTGTCCGACTCTGTGCGACCCCACAGACGGCAGCCCACCAGGCTCCCCCGTCCCTGGGATTCTCCAGGCAAGAACACTGGAGTGGGTTGCCATTTCCTTCTCCAATGCATGAAAGTGAAAAGTGAAAGTGAAGTCGCTCAGTCCTGTCCGACTTCTAGCGACTCCATGGATTGCAGCCTTCCAGGCTCCTCCGTCCATGGGATTTTCCAGGCAAGAGTACTGGAGTGGGGTGCCATTGCCTTCTCCGAGGTTGACCATCACCCCACAGCAATCCACACACAACTGCTAGATTAATCCTTTCATGGAATCTCTCAATCAGGCCCCTCCTTTCTACACAAGCCCTGGTGAGCCCCCATGTCTCTCAGAGTTAAGTACAATGTATCAAGCTAGTATTCCACTCCTTCCAAAGCAGTACTCCATGTTAGCTATTCTTAGCTTTCCATTCTTCTTTCCAGGCTGATCTATATTTTGGGAGAGGATTCCTTAAGTTGAACTCTGCAAAATTTCAGGGAGGCTAAAAGGGGCAGCTGTGATTAACTTATTCATACAATACATCCTCATTCCCTCAAGAACCAGCATGTGATACAAAGATTAGGCACAAAGGGAAGGCTCTGCCCACCCAATGGGGCTTCAGTAGAAAGCTCTGTGTCAAATTCTTTGTGTTATTTGTATCTCTTAACAAAACTATTTTTTATTTATAGGACATGTATTAAGTTAACCTTAATATGCATTACACATTAGGTATACATCCCAGTATACATTCGGTGCAGACAAATACCGTTTGATTCCACTTATACCAGGTACCTAGAACAGTCTAATTCATAGAGTCAGAAAGCACAGTAGTTAGTTTCTGCAAGGGGCTGAAGGGGTGGGGAGGGTGGGGACAGGAAGTGAGGACTTAGTGTTTAATGGGGACAGAGTTTCAGTTTAGGAAAGTGAAAAATTCTGGAGAAGGATGATGGTGAGCATTGTACAAAAATGTAAATGTACATAATGCCACTGATCTGTACAGTTAACTATGGTTACAATAGTATGTTTTGGGACCTCCCTGGCACCCCAGTGATTGGGACTTTGCCTTTCAAAGCAGGAGGTGCCAGTTCAATCCCTGGTCAGGTTTTTGCCTTCTGCCATCCCATATGCCTTGTGGCCAAGAAACCAAAGCATGTAACAGAAACAATACTGTAACAAATTTAATAGAGATTTTTTTTTTTAATGTGCTCTTTTTCCACATTCAGAAAAAATCTAAAAAAAAAAAAATAGTATGTTATACATTATGTGACTTCTACCACAATAAAAAAATTAAAAACAGGTTCATACTGCTAAGTAGGTGTGTTTACAATAATGTGGGAAAACAGTCACTGCTCCCCTCAGAGTCCCCCAGCCAAGGCCAGCTCACTGTCTGCCCAGCATTCCCTTCCCACCTCTGCTTATCTCAACCACTGCCTTCTGCAAGAACGCCATTTTCCTGACTGGGAAATATAAGTGGTCTCTCTTCAACAACCAAATAAGCATGTGTTTCTTTTCTGCCTCATAGCAACTACACATTCTTTCACATATTAAAATGTTGTTTTTCCCATATGAGAATGGTTCAATTGCTTTTCTCTTCTCTGACTACTGAACTTGAGTGCTACTGTGCCAAGAATACAGGTATAGTAGACTTCACTTAGGTCCCTCACTTTCTGGAAGCAACTCATGTAAACATTAGTTAAATTGAACTGAAATTTGAAATGTCAGAAGTTTCCTGGAGCCACAATTTCATGACTGAACTCGAGGCCCAAAGTGCTAGTGACAAAGACGTTAACTGAAAATAAGAGGCTACAAGACTTTCATCAGATCACTGATGTCAAATTAAAATCTGTAATATCAGAATCCATGTTTTCAATCAGAATGCTTAAGCCGTTTCCTGAAACAGTTTTTTTTTCTGACTTTTTGATACAGTTTTACTAAGTTTACAAAATGCATAAAGAAAAGATGACTGATTGGCAGTCTTTTGAATATCCAAGAATGAGAAAGACTAAGTAAAAACAGAGAGGTAAGCATGTAAGCATTAGGTTGGCATACACAACTTAACAGGCTAAATGACACATGCTGAAGAAACTACTTTATCTATCAGATGATATTGGTATGACCTGGCCAGATTTCAGATACTCAAAGTTGGCAGTAATCCCTGTACTAGGGTTTTTACATGTATAAGAAAGGTAACCCTGGGTCCAGTGAGCCACATTTTCGCATCTAACTTTAAGTAAGGATACATCTTATAAGTATAGGCATAATTCAGAGTATTGTGAGTTTGGTTCCCGACAGCCACAATAAAGCAATGCAAATGAATGTTTTGGTCTTCTAGTGTATATAAAAGTTATGTTTAGATCATACTGCAGTCCATTAAATTTGCGATAGCATTATATTGAAAAAAAAATGTACATACCTTAAAACTAAAAAAGTACTTTACTGCTAAAAAATGCTTATCATCATCTGAGCCTTCAGTGAGTTGTAATCTTTTTGCAAAGTACTATCAAACATCACTGAACACAGGTCACCCTAACAAATATTATAGCAATGAAAAAGTTTGAAATATTGTGAGAATTACAAAAATACAACACAGAGACATAAAAGAGCCAATGATTTTGGAAAAACCACACCTACAGAACTTGTTCAACTTAGGGTTGCCGCAAACCTTCAATTTGTAAAAAATGAAAAGTCTGTCATAGAAAACAAACAAATGTATGGATACCAAAGGGGGAAGGGAGGTGTGGGATGAATTGGGAGACTGGGATTGAAATATATATATATATATATATATATATATATATATGTGAGTGTGTGTGTGTGTGTGTGTGTGTATAATGCATTTTTAAATGTTTTTTACTATGATGTGAAATGTCATGTATGAAACGAGATGCCAGTCCAGGTTCAATGCACGATGCTGGATGCTTGGGGCTGGTGCACTGGGATGACCCAGAGGGATGGTATGGGGAGGGAGGAGGGAGGTAATAAAATAAAAAAAAAAAAAAAAACAGATAACTAATGAGAACCTACTGTATGGCACAGAGGACTTTACTTTGTGCTCTGTAATGCCCTAAAAGGGAATGAAATCCAAACAAGAGGGGATATATGTGTACATATAACTCATTCGCTCTGCTGTACAGCAGGAACTGACACAGCCATGTAAAGCAACTACACTCCAATATAAAAAGAAACATCTGTGAAGTAAAACGAAGTGAAATAAAATGAAGTAAACCTATACAATAGCAGAAATGCAACTTGCTTAATTCTTTACATTTCCCAAACAATTCATTATCTACAATCTCATTTGTTAGTTCTGACAATGTTTGAACATATATAGGATAAAATTCAGTTCTTTTGGAGACAGAGGGACAGTAAGACACAGGAAAGTCAAGGGATATATTTCAAGACCACAGAGAGAACTAGTGGAATTAGACTTGTGACTAAAATAGACATCTTTTAAGACCATAGCAGAGATTTCTTTTGCTATGCTACAAACCATCACAATTGCAAGTTTCAGATTAACTGAGCCAGTAATGTGGTGGCCCACAGGTGACTGATGTCCCAGGCCCTTTGCTGACAGAGCTGAAGTGGGGATTATGGCAAGGATCATGACAATCGTGTCTGCTTCTGTATTCCACATTACCTAATCCTATAGGTGGCACCAGGAGATGCTCAGAATTCCAGGGAACTAGCTGACCTGTTAAATCCTGAAACACCAGAATGTACATGTCAAGTGTATCATCAGCATTTAAAGACATGTTCTAGGAAAAGTTTGCACAAATCATCATTAATAGAATTAGTGCTTTCTGTCAAGGCATAATCACAATCTGTCTTATTACTTTAAGCTAATCCATTTCTGGGGAGAAAGAGAAATAACTATTCAGTGTGGGAACTGAAATGCATTCAGAAGAATAATGAAAAATTTTAAGTAAATGGTAAAAAAAAAAGTCAATTAGACTATAATTATTTACATTTTAAAAAGATTCAAGGAGTAATAAGCTTAACTGAACAAACTAACAAACAATATCAACTTCACCAAATACACACCTTTTTCACCAGATTATTAAACATTTCTACACCTTCATCAATTAAAGATATGATGTAAAAGTCAAAAAACTGACATTTAAATTCTGAGCATAAGTTAACTTTTGTGGTGGTTCAGTAGCTAAGTCATGTCTGACTTGGACTGCTTTCTTTATCACCAGGCTTCTCTATCTATGGGATTTCTCAGGCAAGAATATTGGAGTGAGTTTCCATTTACTTCTCTAGGAGATCTTCCTGACCCAGGAATCTAACCTGGGTCTCCTGCATTGCAGGTGGATTCTTTACTGACTGCACTATGAGGGAAGCCCATAAAGTGAAAGTGTTTTTACTCACTCAAGTCATGTCTGACTCTTTATGACCCCATAGACTGTAGCCAGCCAGTAACTTTAAATCAATCAAATTTTCCAAGAAATTACTAGTCTTCATTGTAATCCAAGATGATCTTTCTTGTCTCGTCCCTTTATCTTGTCAATGCTGAAGTGAAACCCCTAACAAAGCATGTGGCTTGGTGACCTATTATAAATAAATACACCTTTCCCCAAAGAGAAGTATTTTCTGTTTTAACTTGGACCTTCAGAGAAAAAGACAAAAAAGCTTTGTACTAACTGCAGTAGTGAAGTTTTGCCTTGAGGTGTGATGGACAGATTGGATGAAAGATTTATCATCCATGAGTTAGAGTTCATTGTCTGGTTTCCCATGAAAGGTACTTTTCTTCTTCTCAGCAATACTTCTTCACTTGGTTCTCATGGTATCTAATCACTATTCCTCAACGGCTGGTTATAGGAATGAGGGTGAGTTATGAGGTAGACCAATCATATTACTGTATCTCCTAAGGCACAGTGATTGGCTCAGTATAGGTCACATGACACAACCCAGCCAATAAGAATTTAATACAATTCAAGTTGAGCACAAAGGGCTTTTCTCTCAAGGTCCAAGACTCAGAGGCTGTGAGCAGAATGCCCTATGCTGCTGTCTAAGGTACTTGTGACAAGCTGGTGTAAAAGGATAAAAAGAAGACTCAGAGCTGCCAGGTTGAGCAAGTCAGAGCACATCATGTTTGAGGTCTTTGAGAAAAAGGAATTTGGAGGAAACATACTTGCCCTTCATGTAATCTGTTAATTCTTTAAAATCAATAAATTGTTCATTAAAAAAAAAATTCCCCAGTGAGTACTGAGGTTCTGTCCCCTGCAATCAGAAATATCTTGGCTAATATTAACTCTTGTCCTTTCTTTCCCTTCTTAGAGATTTACCATCCTTCATAAATTCCCTCAGAATGTCCTTTGAAAAATACCTGTTTACTAATCTACCACACACCTATTGCCATTTAAAATTGTTCTTTAAATAGTGATTCTTAGGAACTGTGGATTCTTACCAATGACTCATGTATCTCTTTTAAGGCAATGGAACAAAGACCTGCAAGGAAAGAAGGCAGCTTCAAGAAAAACCTTCAGGAGAAAAATAACACGTGATGATCACAACCCTTTATCTGATATCTAAACAAGTCTGTGTTTTCTTATCTTTTTAAATGAATATTCTCACCTCAGGTGTTTTGGAGTATTTTTTACAATTGGTCAAGCATATATGCTAGTATTTGGAGTTAGACATACCTGGTCCTGAAACTTTGCTTTGCCATTTCTATCAGACCATGGGAAGTTACTTAATTATGACTCAGCTTTCTCATCTGAAAAATGAGTATAATGATACTTACACTTTATAAGTATTTGAGAGGATCAAGGGTAACATGGTGAGGAATGTGCTTAATTTTAATTAGCACAATGTCCAGTAGATACAAGAACTCAATGAATGTTAGCTAATGTTAGTTGTTATTATGGATAAGGCAAAGATGGCAAATGGGCTTCCCTGTTGGCTCAGTGGTAAAGAATTCGCCTACGAATGCAGGAAACTCAGGTTCAATCCCTGGGTCGGGAAGGTCCCCTGGAGGAAGAAATGGCAACCCATTCCAGTATTCTTGCCTGGGAAACCCCAGGCAAGAGGAGCCTGGCGGGCTACAGTCCATAGGGTCATAAAGGAGTCCAGTATGACTTAGTGACTAAACAATGACAACAAAGATAGTTAATAGGTCTGATAAATTATATATTCAGTATAATTCACTCTAAAGATCCATTCTAAATCATCCACTTATTGTCACAGATCAAATTAGGATTTATGGTTAATAAAGCTGCACTGATATCTCAGTATAGTTCTCTCTTTTCCTGAAATTATTTTCACTTCTATTATTCATTTGATTCATATCTAGGAAGTATTACCTGCATTCCAGGAAAGTGAGGAACAGAGAGAAAAATGAATTATTAAATCTTAGCATTAAACAAAGCTAAGCCAGAAAATTAAACCTTCTGACCATTTGTACAGTGCTAGTGCAGGCGTACTCAGTCGCTTCAGTTGTGTCTGACTCTTTGCGAACCCATGGACTGTAGCCTGCCAGGCTCCTCTGTCCATGGGATTCTCCAGGCAAGAGTACTGGAATGGGTTGCCATTCCCTCCTCACAGTGATTGTATATTGATGCTAATAAGTGGAAATAGAAAAATCATAACTCAAAATTAGTATGTTCTCTCACTTCCTAGAAACTTAGAGCTGAGAGAAGCTGGGGAAGCAATGACAAACAGAACGGTGTGGGTGATAAGTAGTGTATTTGGAAAATTAGCAATCAAGTTAAAATCAGAGCTCATAGATTACAGATTTTAGCTGGAAGTACTCTAGAGAAAATCTGGCTAATATTTTCCTTTTCAGAAGCATGGAGAGGCACCTAGAGAGGCACTAGATATCTTTCATGCTTTTTGTTTGTTTGTTTTGCTTTGTTTGTAGTTAGTAAGTGATTAGGGCAGGACTTGGTTTCCATGACACTGGTCTTTATACCAATTCTCTCCTCTTAACTTCGGCTTTATTGACTATGCCAAAGCCTTTGACTATGTGGATCACAAAACTGTGGAAAATTCTTAAAGAGATGGGAATACCAGAACACCTGACTTGCCTCCTGAGAAATCTGTATGCAGGTCAAGAAGCAACAGTTAGAACTGGACATGGAACAACAGACTGGTTTCAAATCGGGAATGAAGGACGTCAAGGCTGTATATTGTCACTCTGCTTATTTAACTTATATGCAGAGTACATCATTAGAAATGCTGGACTGGATGAAGCACAAGCTGGAATTAAGATTGCTGGGAGAAATATCAATAACCTCAGATATGCAGATGACACCACCCTTATGGCAGAAAGTGAAGAAGAACTAAAGAGCCTCTTGATGAAAGTGAAAGAGGAGTGAAAAAGTTGGCTTAAAACTCAACATTCAGAAAACTAAGATTGTGGCATTGGGTCACATCCCTTCATGGCAAATAGATGGGGAAACAATGGAAACAGTGACAGACTTTATTTTTCTGGGCTCCAAAATACTACAGATGGTGACTGCAGCCATGATGCTTGCTCCTTGGAAGAAAAGTTATGGTCAACCTAGACAGCATATTAAAAAGCAGAGACATTACTTTGCCAACAAAGGTCCATCTAGTCAAAACTATGCTTTTTCCAGTAGTCATGTATGGATGTGAGAATTGGACCATAAAGAAAGCTGAGTGCTGAAGAATTGATGCTTTTGAACTGTGGTGTTGGAGAAGACTCTTGAGAGTCCCTTGGATGGCAAGGAGATACAACCAGTCCATCATAAAGGAAATTAGTCCTGAATATTCACTGGAAGAACTGATGCTGAAGCTGAAACTCCCATACTTTGGCCACCTGATGCAAAGAACTGACTCACTGGAAAAGACCCTGATGCTGGGAAAGACTGAAGGTGGGAGGAGAAGGGGATGACAGAGGATGAGATGGTTGGATGGCATCACCGACTCAATGGACATGAGTTTGAGTAAACCTCAGGAGTTGGTGATGGACAGGGAAGGCTGGCATGCTGCAGTCCATGGGGTCACAAAGAGTTGGACATGATTGCGTGAATGAAGTGAACCAAACTGACAGTGTAGTTGAGAGGTGGGAGGGGAGGAGGTATCCTCTATCTAACTCTGTGAAATTGGCCAAAATCACTTAATCTCTCTAAGCCTCAATTTTCTCACATGTAAAGAAGGGATAACCCCTACCGTAGAGGCTAGATGACCAAATAAGACCATTCGTTTGAAAAGGATTTGTAAACAAGAACATACAAAGCCAAGGTGAGAAATCATTGCCACACAGTCACAGTGAATAGACTTCAACTTGACTATGGGGCCCTGCTTGATTGGTATTGGCCAACCTGAGTGCTGTGTTAGGGTTCTGAGGATGCCCTGCTACCCAGAGGAAAAGAGGGTCATAATAAATCTGGGATGCTGCCATAGTGTAAGAGTGGGAATGGGGATGCATGCGACAGTATTCACTGCCCCTGCACAGATGGCTAGTGGCTAGGATGGGAAGAGGAAAGCCTTTAGTAAAGAGGTGTAGGAGTTTTTCTTTTAAATTTTTTTGGCCACACCGAGAGACTTGTAGGATCTTGCTTCCTCGACCAAGGATTGAACCTGGTCCCTTGGCAGTGGAAGTGTTAAGTCCCAACCACTGGACTGGCAGGGCATTCCCAAAGAGGCATATGTTCTAAGGCATAGTTGTCTTAACCCTCTGTTCCAAAAAAATGTAAAATTCTATACAATGGAAATTGCGAAATTCAGTGTTATTGTGAAAATGCAATTAAATACTGTATGCAAATGAGCTCAAGAAACTGCAAAGCAACAGCCAGTAGAGATGGATTAACACTTACAGCATAAAAAATTACACATGCAGCTATATCTTACCCATAGAAAATACCTCCTTTATGTGGATGAAAATAAAAGTTAATTACCCCTCCATAAGAGTGGCAAAACAATACAAACCTGATGTTCATAAGTGAATGTTAGTAAAACTACATTTTGCCCACTTTCAATTTCTAGCTTTTTGCCTGTCACTTTAAATTGGTTAAATGTTTGACAGATGTTCAATAATTGACACAGCTTATCTTCCTCTCTCAGGCTCTTTTCCTACTCAATTGCCAGCATTTCTAGTTGCTATAGCAACTGTAAACATTAATGATTATTCGAACATGACAGGGGATTTAAACACATCCCTAAGTTAAAGGTTCCCTCAGGGGGAAAAAAAAAAAAACACTATCCATCTTGGGAAAGGTGGAAAATATTATATGATTTAAATTACCTAGTTATAGCATTTATTAGAGCTAAATATACAAACCTATTTCTATAGTTTGCATAGGTAATGATTTTTATTTTCTCCCATCTGACTCACAGAAGGAATTGTGGGGAACTCAGAAACTCAGAGAACAGAGGAGCCTGGCAGGCTATAGTCCATAGGGTCGCAAGAGTTGGACACGACTTAGCAACTAAAACACCACCAAGAAACTCAGTTTCCTACAATGTGAAGGAGAAAGAACTCATCTAGATAAATGATAAATTAGAGGACTGAAGGGAGAGCTTTGGAAACAACCATTGGAGGTCACGTGATATATAGCATTATTTCACAAGAAGCTCGGTGCCAGTGTAAGGTCTTTTCACTTAAAATCTCAGTGGTTTCAAGAGTAAACGTGGATGATGGTATCTGTTCTAACCACACATCAGCCTAGACTGTAAAATACATAAAATACATGAGACTATTACTATCATTTGTGAGAAAGTGATAACAGTTTCTCCTTTGGAGCAAACAGTAGCAGGGACACCACTGACTTTAAGCTGTTGGATAAGAGGCTAGATCTATACAATAGTTGGGTTATATTTTTCATGTTTATGGTATGTGTGCTGTGCTTAGTCTCTCAGTCATGTCTGATTCTTTGCAACCCCATGGGCTGTAGCCCGCCAGGCTCCTCTGTCCATGGGGATCTTCCAGGCAAGAATACTGGAGTGGGTTGCCATGCTCTCATCAGGAGATCTTCCCAACCCAGGGATTGAATCTAGGTCTTCCCTGTTGCAGGTGGATTCTTTACCATCTGAGCCACCAGGGAAGCCCAAGAATACTGGAGTGGGTGGTCTATCCCTGCTCCAGGGGATCTTCCTAACCCAGGAATTGAACCAGAGTCTCCTGCATCACAGTCGGATTCTTTACCAGCTGAGCTACCAGGGAAGCATATATTGATCGTCAGCAGATAAAAATTGAAGTATTTCTCATAGAATTTCACACTATGGTTTCTCATGAAAAACCCTCAGGCCAGGCAATACTGAACCTGTATATTTCTTCAAGGAGATAATTAGCTTGAGATGAGTAGTTGCTGGCCTGTTTGAATGGGGCACATGAATCGCAGCCAGATCTATATTATCTTGTTCATTGATATTTTTACTGCCTGGGGCTTGAAGACAGAGTTTCCAAAATCTTAGCTGAGTGGCTTTTACACATTACATGCAATCACAAAACAAACCTTCCTGACTTCTATCAATCCTACCCACTTTGTTTTTCTTGGTCTTCATGTATGAAGCGGGAAGCTATTATCTGTGCCCAACTGTGGTGGGCCAGCACTATATAACTGCTTCTGCTCCCACTGGTGACTAAATGACTCTGAAGAAGTGAAGTTTAGTCAATCAGTCATGTCTGACTCTTTGCAACCCCATGAACTGTAGCCTACCAGGCTCCTCCATCCATGGGATTTTCCAGACAAGAGCACTGGAATGGGTTGACATTTCCTTCTCCAGGAGATCTTCCCGACCCAGGGATTGAACCCGAGTCTCCCACATTGTAGGCAGACGCTTTACCATCTGAGCCACCAGAGAAGTCAAATGACTCTGGATATCTACCAAGTGATTAGGGCAAGCTTCAATGGAAGAACCCATCAAAATCTTGCCTTTCTTAACACCTAAGTCTGTTTGTTGTTTTGGTTTTTTTCCCCTTAAAAAAACAAAACAAAACAAAAAAACTACTGTGGTAAAATATACATAAAAGGTACCATTTAAACAACTTTTTTTTCCCTGACTGTGCTGGGTTTTGATTGCTGCGTTTGGGCTTTCTCTAGTTGCGGTGAGCAGGGACTACTCTCTAGTTGCAGTGTAGGGCTTCTCATTGCAGTGGCTTCTCTTGTTGTGGAGAACAGGTTCTAAGTACATGGCTTTTAGTAGTTGTGGCTTATGGGCTCCAGGGCACAGGCTCATTAGCTGAGGCTTGCGGGCTAGCTGCTCCAAGGCATGTGGGATCTTCCAGGACTAGGGATCAAACCAGCATCCCTTACATTTCAAGGTGGATTCTTAACTACTGGACCACCAGGGAAGCCCCCATTTAAACATCTTTTATGCATACAGTTCCAGGCTATTAAGTATGTTCAAAACTGTTGTACACCCATCACTATTATTTATCTCCAGAACTTTATCACCCCAAACTAAAACTCTATATCCTTTGCTTAGTCACCCAGTCATATTGACTCTTTATGACCCCACAGACCGTAGCCCATCAGGCTCCTCTGTCCATGGGATTTTCCAAGCGAGAATACTAGAGTGGGTAGCCCTTCCCTTCTCCAGGGGATCTTCCTGATCCAGGGATCAAACTCAGGTCTTCTGTATTGCAGGTGGATTTTTCACCGTCTTAGCCACCTTCAACAAATATTAAACGTATGCTTATTATGTTCAGGCATTCTCCTAAGCACCACAGATACAGTAGGACATACATAGCAAAGATGCAGTTCTATGGAGGCAGATGTTCTGAATTCTGATCATATTTCCAGGATAGCAGATCTTGTGGTTCATGGCATTCACTTCATCCATCCTGCAATAACTCTTTGAGGGTGGGATCTTTAAAGCAAGAGGTGATTTCAGTCTAGCTCCCTCTCTGCTTGTGGACAGTTTCATGAAGCCCTCATTGATCTCTATGAGGATAGCAGTCAAGGTCACAGTTAAGCTACTAGAAAAAATGGCCAAGTCTATATTTGGAAACATCTGCCTTTTCTCTAGTGATTATGATAAAGACCTGGGAAAAACAAGGGTGCAATAAAAAGATTCAGATCAGAGAACTATGGTCAACAGGCTGAGAGTATGCAAGAGTAGGACTGCATAGAAGGGAAAGTGTGAGTATATGTACTAAAAAGAATATAGGTGTTTTAAAATGTTAAAATTTTCAACATTTTTAAAATGTGCTGGTTTAATTGAAGTGAAAGAGGCATGATAAAACCATGTGGACAAATATGTTTGAGAAATACTGTTTATTTATTACAGGACTTTCCCAAATCTTGGGACTGTAAAAGCCCCAAGAGACTTGAAATACAGTGTTTAGTAAGTCAGGGAACATCCCTACACCCTCTTAAGTTACAAGAGTTGGTTCTAAAGGCAAACAGTAGAGAGGAAAAATGGTATTCCTATTGTCATAACATAAATAATGATTCAAAGCTATTAATTAAATATACAGTTATGTCAGCAGTCTTTAGCTGACATCTATTTTGAAAAAGCCATTTTATAAAAGATCTAAATAAAAGTGTAGGAGGAGAGGTTTGAAGAGGCTTTAAGTCTAAGAATGTAGAGCATGATTGATCCTTGAGTGAGGTAGATCTTAGTTCTCAAAGGTCAGCTCCAAGTTATTCAGCCTCCTAAAGCCTCATGCTTTAGGACTGGAAGCTTCATGCTTTAGGCTTGGAAGCCACCCTCTTCTAACAACACAAGAGGACTCTACACATGGACATCACCAGATTGTCAATACTGAAACCAGATTGATTGTATTCTTTGCAGCCAAAGATACAAAAGCTCTATACAGTCAGCAAAAACAAGACCGGGAGCTGACTGTGGCTCAGACCATGAACTCCTTATGGCCAAATTCAGACTTAAATTTAAAAAAGTAGGGAAAACCACTAGACCATTCAGGTATAACCTAAATCAAATCCCTTATGATTCTACAGTGGAAGTGACAAACAGATTCAAGAGATTAGATCTGAGAGAGTGCCTGAAGAACTATAGATGGAGGTTCATGACATTGTACAGGAGGCAGTGATCAAGACCATCTTCAAGAAAAAAAAAAATGAAAAAAGTCAAAATGGTTGTATGAGGAGGCCTTAAAAATAGTTGAGAAAAGAAGAGAAGCAAAAGGCAAATGAGAAAAGGAAAGATATAAGCATCTGAATGCAGAGTTCCAAAGAATAGCAAGGAGAGATAAGAAAGCCTTCCTCAGTGATCAATGCAAAGAAATAGAGGAAAACAATAGAATGGGAAATATTAGAGATCCCGTCAAGAAAATTAGAGATACCAAGGGAACATTATGGTATTGTGCTTATACAAAGATGGGCACAATAAAGGACAGAAATGGTATGGACCTAACAGAAGCAGAAGATATTAAGAAGAGATGGCAAGAATACACAGAAGAACTGTACAAAAAAGATCTTTAGGACCCAGATAACGATGATGGTATGATCACTCATCTAGAGCCAGACATCCTGGAATGTGAAGTCAAGTGGGCTTTAGGAAGCATCACTATGAACAAAGCTAGTGGAGGCAATGGAATTCCAGTTGAGCTATTTCAAACCCTAAAAGATGATGCTGTGAAAGTGCTGCACTCAATATGCTGGCAAATTTGGAAAATTCAGCAGTGGTCACAGGACTGGAAAAGGTCAGTTTTCATTCCAATCCCAAAGAAGGGCAATGCCAAAGAATGCTCAAACTACAGCACAATTGCACTCATCTCACATGCTAGCAAAGCAATGCTCAAAATTCTCCAAGCCAGGCTTCAGCAGTATGTGAACTGTGAACACCGAGATGTTCAAGCTCGTTTAGAGACCAAATTGCCAACATCTTCTGGATCGTCGAAAAAACAAGAGAGTTCCAGAGAAACATCTACTTCTGCTTTATTGACTATGCCAAAGCCTTTGACTGTGTGGATCACAAGAAACTAGAAAATTCTTAAAGAGAAGTGAATACCAGACAACCTGACTTGCCTCCTGAAAAATCTATATGCAGATCAGGAAGCAACAGTTAGAACTGCATATGGGACAACAGACTGGTTCCAAATAGGAAAAGGAATACGTCAAAGCTGTATATTGTCACCCTGCTCATTTAACTTATATGGAGAGTACATCATGAGGAACACTGGGCTGGATGAAGCACAAGCTGGAATTAAGATTGCTGGGAGAAATATCAACACTTCAGATATGCAGATGACACCACCCTTATGGCAGAAAGTGAAAAAGAGCTAAAGAGCCTCTTGATGAAAGTAAAAGAGGAGAGTGAAATAGTTGGCTTAAAACTCAGCATTCAGAAAACTAAGATCATGTCATCCAGCCCCATCACTTCATGGCAAATAGTTGGGGAAACAATGGAAACAGTGAGAGACTTTTTTTTTCTGGGCTCCAAAATCACTGCAGATGGTGACTGCAGCCTTGAAATTAAAAAATGCTCGCTCCTTGGAAGAAAAGCTATGACACACATAGACAGCATATTAAAAAGCAGAGACATTACTTTGCCAACAAAGTTCTGTCTATTCAAAGCTATGGTTTTTCCAGTAGTCATGTATGGATGTGAGAGTTTGACTGTAAAGAAAGTTGAGCACCAAATATTGATGCTTTTGAATTGTGGTGTTGGAGAAGACTCTTGAGAACCCCTTGAACTGCAAGGAGATAAAATTAGTTAATTCTAAAGGAAATCAGTCATGACTATTCATTGGAAGGACTGATGCTGAAGCTGAAACTCCAATACTTTGGCCACCTGATGTGAAGAACTGACTCCTCAGAAAAGACCCTGATGCTGGGAAAGACTGAAGGTGGGAGAAGAAGGGGATGACAGAGGATGAGAGGGTTGGATGGCATCACTGACTCAATGGACATGATTGTGAGCAAGCTCCAGGAGTTGGTGATGGACACGAAGCCTGGCATGCTGCAGTCCATGGGGTCGCAAATAATCAGACATGACTGAGCCAATGAACTGAACTGAACTGAAAGTCTCATGCAGAAAATGGGAATAACAATTTACTTTTCTCAGATAATTTTTCTGAGTTTTTTACCTCCCTTGTTATTCTTGATATGTCTGTAATGGGATAGTAATCCCTACTTTTGAAAGTTGATTTCAAATAATGTAAAAACTCTTTTATCCTACACTGCTGAAATTTAGAGTTGGTTGGTTAATTAAAAACATTGGTATAAGTGGGAAACCATAAAAAATTTCATATCTATATCTTAAACATTTTATGCCATTACATTTACACATTATTCATCCATTTATATAGGTTATATATGGTTATTTTTCATCATTTTATTGCTCATTTTGTGGAAATTAAACTGATTATTTGTCAATCTTTTGTCATAGGACAATACACCCCTTTGTCCTTTCATTTTTTGACTTTTCTTTTTAAATCTGGCTGTTGACTGAGCATGTTGTTATTGTTTTCATATAAATTATACTCATAATGTATCACCAGTTGTCACTTACAATCTTGATTTCCTTAAAAAAAAGACTTGTAAAGCTATATGAGTAAAGAATACTATCAGAGTTTAATGATTCCCCCTAAACTCATAATTTTCTTGTCTATAGCATCTTCATTTTTTATTAACTGAGCTTCCTGAGGTTCCCCCAGAAGATTTCATGCAGTTTTTATGGAAATGGTGATTTTTTTCTGCTCATGATATTTCATTAACTTATGTAATCTTTAAGGTACATAGCTGTAAGTACAACAGGCATATACAAACTTGGTCTAAGAACAACTGATTCTCGGCCAGTATGCACTCAACAGGTAGGAGCAGAGGAAGACAGGCTTACTTGAGAGTAGCCTTCTAGACACAGACCCTCAGCTTGCCACAGGGAACAGTCTCTGTGCATGACAGAAGACATGAAGAGAATCTGCTTATCCAGATAGTTAAGGGACGGTGCTTTAAAATAAGACATATTCTACACTATTGCCCCTTTGACAGACTCTTGCTCACTAGACCATACAGTTTTTTATCTCCAAGTCTCTGCATAGGCTTCCTAGAGAGGCACTGGAAGTTGACTTTTAATTGTAGTTGCTACCAGTAAGGGAGAATAAGGTGGGACTTTACAGGAATGATGGCAGGCCAATGACAGATGAAAATGGAGAAGGAAATTTCAGGTGTCCCTCAGTTGCATAATATCGATGAATGCCCAGTCCATACAAAACAGAGAATTTCAAACTCTGCCACTGATGCATCCCTCTGTGAGGAGAAGATGAACACACCCTTGTGAAGCGCCAAGAGGCAAATCCTGAAAGCAGCTTCCCTGCAAGTCTAGGATTCTTACATTACAGACATTCTATCTCAGAATGCCATGGCAAACTATGTCAATGCTGGACTGAACATAAAATGCTTTAAAATACAACCATGAAATTCCTCAAATCTGTTAATAAATATAATTCTCAGGAATGAGTAGTATGTCACATGGTGCTAAATACTATTAGGAAAAAAAATGAAAGACGTGGTACTATTTTAGACATACCAGGGAAGGAGTGAAAACGAGCAGGGCTCTGAAATGAGAGAGGGCTGCCAGCCAAGCAGGTATATGGGGAACAAAACTTTGAGGCAAGGAAACAATAATCACAGAGGCCCCATCACAAGCAGGGGCACATTTAGCATTTTTGAGAACCGAAACGGTCGATGGCTGGAATCCAGTGAGACGGGGGATAGTGATTGAGTTGCATCCAGGGACCAATTTATGGGGGCTACTAGCCAAGATAAAGGTTTTCTTTTTTTATTTTTTCTTCCTGAGTGAGATGTAAAAGCCTTAGGAGAGTTCTAAGCAAGGAAGAAACACGAGACGGGTTACATCGCAAAGGTATCATTCTGTCTCCTGTGCTAAGATACAGCTAGAGAGGGACAGGATTAGGAGTTGGAAGACTAGCTAGGAGGCAGCATGAACATCCAAGACGGGTCTGATGGGAGCCTGGAAGAGGGTGGTATCGGTGGAGGTGGGGACAGTGGTTAGATGCAGAGTAAATTTCAAAGGTACATGGACAGGATTTGTTAACAGATTAGATGGAAGTACAGGGGAAAATGAAATTACAAATCACGTCCCAGTTTCAGTTGGGAGTCACAGTTTGAATGGGGTTGTCCTTTCTTATGACCGGGAAAACTCTAGAAGGATTAGATTTTGAAAGATGATCAATGCTCCAGTTTGGTCATATCATTTTTGAAGTGACTATTAGGCAACGAATTGTGATGATGATCAGACAATAGATATTTGAGTCGAGGAGGTAGGATGAAGAGGTATTGCAGGTAGTTGGAAAATGTGAGCATAAAGATGGCACTTGAAGCCATGAGCTGAATGACATGACTAGGAGTTATGCACATATAGTGGGTCCTGAGCCTGAGGATGCTTATACTTTACATTAGGAAGATGAGAAGATGACAGGAAAATGAGATGAAACCAGGAAGAGAGAGCAAAATGATAAGTCAGTGAAATAAAGGGGTTACCAAGGGAGCTATGTGGGCTTCCCTGGTGACTCAGATGGTAAAGCGTCTGCCTGCAATGCGGGAGACCCAGGTTCGGTTCCTGGGTTGGGAAGATCCCCTGGAGAAGGAAATGGCAACCCACTCCAGTATTCTTGCCTGGAAAATCCCATGGACAGAGGAACCTGGTAGGCTACAGTCCATGGGGTTGCAAAGAGTCAGACACGACTGAGCGACTTCACATAAGGGAGCTACAGCCCAAAAGTTTAGCGAAGGAAGTATTTCAAGAAGTGTAAAGTGATCAGCTACACTGAGTGCTGCTGACTGGTTGAATAGATGACAACTGAGAAGTTATCACTGCCATTAGTACACTGGACATCACTGACAAGACTATTTTTTGTGCATAGCTAGATGAATACCAGAAAGAACTCAGAACAAGAAAGATATATCGTAATGCTAGGATGATGAATTCTCTGAGGTGATTTCAGAATCCTAAACTTGTATGCATTCAATAAATGAGATTCATTTATATGAACAGTGCCTGAAGACTTCTCTGTAACAAGTTAGAAAAGAAAAACAAATTAAACACAAAATAAAAATGAAACATATAATAAAGATATCAGACATAAATGGACTATAAATTGGACAAAGAATAGGAAAAAAACTCATGAAATAAAAGACCATTTTTTTTCAAAAAGATAAATATGATCAACTTCTATGTAAATTATTCATCAAAAATACAGATAACAAAAATTACTAATACTGTAAAGAAAGAGGGGTAAGACTATAGAGCCTAAATACATTAAAAAGAATAAAATAATATAAACAATTTTATGCCACTGCATTTGTCAACTTCAATGAAGTAGACACATTTCCTGTACCACAACTGATCAATTGACTCAAGAAGAAATAAAATACATAATCTGAAGATTCAAAAAAAAAAGAGAGAGACTATTTTTGTGCAACTCTGGGAAAAGTTCTGTGGGAGTGGGTGCAAGAGGCGGTGAAACAGAAGAAATAGAGACAACGCTTCAGTGCGGTTTCGGTGCAAAGGACAGCATAGAAACGGCGTAGTGGGGTCAGAGGAGTTTCTAAATACAGATGGGGTGATGTACCAGGAAAGAAGAATATACTAATGCAGGAAGGAGGAGGGAAACAGAGGCGAGAGCAAAGTCCTTGAGTGAATAAGAGGGGACAGAATCCAATGCACCAGGGTGACCCTAAATAGGAACCCGGAGAGATTTTGTGTTTGAGTTTGAGGAGGGAGCAGAAAGTACCCATTGCTACAGCCATTATGTAGGACAAAGAACCGACACGTAGTACTGGACTATTATGCAACTATTATGCAACTATTATGCACTTTCTTTGTCTCTGGCAACAGTCCCGCTCTGCTGCAAGCCATTTCCTGAACTCTGCAAAACAGAGTTATATTCTTATATTTTCAAACTGTAATTACCTAAAACCCAATGACTTTTCATTGCACTTACATTACAGAACAAAATTCTTTATATGGCTTCAACAAACCTTAGTAAAAATATTTTCAATGTTGCATGAAAGCTCACTATCTTTCCTTAATGAAAGTGGTTTTGAAAAAAATGGGGGGAGGTAGTCTCTGTAAATTTTGTGTATGTTTCAACTGAATAAAAAAAGGTCCCTCTGTTTTCACATCATATATTTCAATGTGACCCAGTTTAATCCTTTAATAGCTAGCTTTCAACAACTTTGATCGGCTTCTTACTGTGATATGAAAGATTAGATCCTGTCCCTAAGATGCAATCTCCCATGGAACATTTCGTTGGTGAAATATTTAATATTGTAGCCAATGGATGAAAATAAAATTCCTACAAATGCCTGTGTTATCATGAGTGAGAGCACTTCTAATAACTATAAGGCATCGCCACTTTCAATCTAGTCCCTTCTGTTCCTCATGGATTGGCTTTTTCCATGTAACAAAGAACTTCTGACCCACAAAAAATGAAAAGATTTCTTCAAAAAGGACTGAGCAAATACCAAATCCCTAGGCTACTGGACAAATTGAGATCTGACACCATAGTCAGGTTGGGAGTCAATAAATTCCTTTCTTCATTTCTGGCTAGAAAATGGAATCCTTGATCTGGTCTCTGTAAGCCTGCTGATGAAAGTGTAGCAGGAATATAAACATGAAAGTGGTCCTAATTTCTTCCATTTGGAAATAAATTCCACAACACATGACCTTTTCTTGGTGATAATGGTAGATTTGTCAAAATAAAGATATTTGTGTGACTATAGGCTGTAACAGTATCACAATATGAAGCTGTTTCAACTAGGGCTATAGCTGCTTGGTACAGGGTCCACCCAGCAGCTTCCTTGCTTTTAAAATGGGATGTCTGTTCCCAAAGTTCGTGGCCCAGGGTCTCGAGCTTGTTTGCAGAGCTACTTCCGGTCAGCTGCATCCACAAGTGTTTCTTGGGAGTCACACTCGTGTTTTTGGGTCATTTAAGGTTTTGGGGCTTTCCTGGTGGCTCAGACGGTAAAGACTCCTGCCTGCAGTGCAGGAGACCTGGGTTCAATCTCTGGGTCAGAAAGATCCCCTGGAGAAGGGAATGGTAACCCCCTCCAGTATTCTTGTCTGGAGAATTCCAGGGACAGAGGAGCCTGGCAAGCTACAGTCCACGGGGCGGCAGAGAGTTGGACACGACTGAGCAACTTAGACTGGTAATCTCTGCACTGTGTGTTAACATATCAGTACTCGGAAAAACCGGGCTAAAAGTCAAAATCCACCTAGATGTAACACTCTGGACCTAGTTTCTTTGGGTGATCCAACCAAAAGGAAATAAATTGGTGTTTGTTTGAATATCTTGTCCAGCAATGAGACTGGCATCAACCATTTATAGTTTCGAAAGACCTTTATTTTATACTCACTCTTGGATTTCACATGATAAAGCAGAATAGAAAAATTGCGGGAAGAGAAACAGGCTCCCTAGCATTGAACATATGAGCAGGAAGTATCATCTCTTTATCAATTAGAAAACAGCAACAGGATCATTAGAAATAGCTTTTCATTTGACCTTTAGGTAAGACTTTTACTTTACAGATGTAGCTCACACAGCAAATAGAACACAGCTCTTCTATTTTCTAGTCCAGGGCTCTTATTATAGTATTCTCACTTGAAAGCTGGGAGATTTAACATTTAAAAAGCCTAGAAGTCTAGAGTTTTTAAAAGAAGATGAAAAGCAAGGAGACTGAAGAGGAGGGGGCAGAAGAAGAAGAAGAGAAAAGGAAAAGGAAAGATCTGACACATTCCCATAGGCTAGCAGTGGGTACGGTGTTGAAACCTTTTCTTCTTCTTTATGGACAAATTTATCTTGGATTAACTTTCTGTCTTATTACCCCCAGAAATCTGATGAAGGTGAAATGTCAGTTGTGTGACGAGGTGATGGTGTTATGATAAAAATGACCCAGGACTGGCACTGGGTGCTTCGGGCTGGGAGGAATGTAAATGAACTACTTGTACACGTCTGGTGTTGGGCTTCCCTGAAAGTGACGACTTTCACCACAGGGCTTGGTCCTCTGGGGAACTTTAGAAGATCTGCCAACAGAAATGTTACAAGCGATCTTTTTAAGGCACGGACCTTCTAAGTCAGGAGGCTCCCCATTTAACTAAGTGAATCTTCATTCTTGGCTCTTAAAATATCACTTGGAAAAAAAAAGAAAACATATTTTTTTAAAAACTCCCTGTGGATATGTATTTGGACTCTTCCAGGACTCTGCTTTATTGACTATGCCAAAGCCTTAAACTGTGGAAAATTCTGAAAGAGATGGGAATACCAGACCACCTGATCTGCCTCTTGAGAAATCTGTATGCAGGTCAGGAAGCAACAGTTAGAACTGGACATGGAACAACAGACTGGTTCCACATAGGAAAAGGAGTACATCAAGGCTGTATATTGTCACCCTGCTTATTTAACTTATATGCAGAATACATCATGAGAAACGCTGGCCTGGAAGAAACACAAGCTGGAATCAAGATTGCCGGGAGAAATATCAATAACCTCAGATATGCAGATGACACCACCCTTATGGCAGAAAGTGAAGAGGAACTAAAAAGCCTCTTGATGAAAGTGAAAGTGGAGAGTGAAAAAGTTGGCTTAAAGCTCAACATTCAGAAAACGAAGACCATGGCATTTGGTCCCATCACTTCATGGGAAATAGATGGGGAAACAGTGGAAACAGTATTAGACTTTATTGTTTTGGGCTCCAAAATCACTGCAGATGGTGACTGCAGCCATGAAATTAAAAGACGCTTACTCCTTGGAAGGAAAGTTATGACCAACCTAGATAGTATATTCAAAAGCAGAGACATTACTTTGCCAACAAAGGTCCGTCTAGTCAAGGCTATGGTTTTTCCTGTGGTCATGTATGGATGTGAGAGTTGGACTGTGAAGAAGGCTGAGCACCGAAGAATTGATGCTTTTGAAGTGTGGTGTTGGAGAAGACTCTTGAGAGTCCCCTGGACTGCAAGAAGATCCAACCAGTCCATTCTGAAGGAAATCAGCCCTGGTATTTCTTTGGAGGGAATGATGCTAAAGCTGAAACTCCAGTACTTTGGCCACCTCATGCGAAGAATTGACTCATTGGAAAAGACTCTGATGCTGGGAGGGATTGGGGGCAGGTGGAGAAGGGGACGACAGAGGATGAGATGGCTGGATGGCATCACTGACTCGATGGATGTGAGTCTGGGTGAACTCCGGGAGTTGGTGGTGGACAGGGAGGCCTGGCGTGCTGTGATTCATGGGGTCACAAAGAGTCGGACACGACTGAGCGACTGAACTGAACTGAGGACTCCCTGTGGAGAGAAGGTCTGGTGCAGCTCTGGGTCCTGTCCTTAAGTGAGGTAGTTGCTGAGTGTGACCCACGGTGATCATTTCATTTTGATAGTCTAGTCGAGCTTAAGAACATGTTCTTAAGCTTAAGAACAGCTGGATGAACACCAGGCATAACCAGGTGTCCCTCCTTGAATGAAATGTGTTCTCTAGTGCATCAGAGTCCTCACCATTCCTTGTTTTCTTACATCTGGTTCAATCTAATTCAGCTTCAGTGTGATCCCTGAAAGTTTTATAGCCCTAGATTCTGGGTTGGGTAATTTCTTTCTACAGTCACATGACCAGTAATCTGTCAAGGGAAGCACCGAACCTCTCAGTATTCATGAGCTTTAGAGAAATAAAAACTATTCACCTACAGGGATTCAACATAATTCTGTTTTGATCACTTGTTTGTCTTTTCTTTTGTTTGCTCGAGAAACATAAAAACCTGCCATTCTGGCCCAGTAGGTTCCAGATTTTCTCTTTCCAGTCCCTAGTTTCTACCTGCATGTAAGGTAAATTAATAAATATGCCAGCCAAAATCTTAAAGGCATTCTGACTTACTGCAGATAATTCTTTTTTAACAACTAATTGGAAAACAGGTCTTGACAACATATTTAGCTGTCATATCCTAGGACAATTCCTTAGCAGATATGGAAAGAAATAATGTTTTCAAAATAATTGGGCTGTATCTCCAAGGATTGAAACTAACAATTAGAAGTATATCTGTTTTTTAATTGTATTTTTTAAACTTAAAAAAAATTTTTTTAACTTTACAATATTGTATTGGTTTTGCCATATATCAAAATGAATCTTTTAAATAAAACTTAGAATATGTGTGTGTGTCACTGAGGGTGTAGAGTTGCTTTTCTTTTTTTTTAAACTGGTTACTAGCTGTCACCAAGCTAGAGGAAGGAGAACATGAGCACAACATTCATCATTCAGTACTTCCAAGAACTTCATTTGAGAGAACAATCTACCTGCTTTAGTTTTTATGAGCCCCCTATGAGTTACAGATGCCAGCTGTCTTTTCTCTGGCCGTCTCTCTGATGACTGGCATAGTGGCACATAAAAGGGAAAGCAGTCGGTGTTGGGGAGGAAACACAGAGCTTACAGTGGGCCAGTACATTATTAATGGAGAAAGTCACAGGGTAGCTAATGTATGGATGTCAGACTTTCCAACTTTAAGAGAGTCCCCTTGGAAAGCAGTGCAGACAGATGTGTTGAAGGCAGAAGTGCAAGCAGCGTGGTAGTCAGCAGGGGATCATTAGTCTGCTTCAAGAGCCTCGGCTTCTGAGTGATTAAGAGGTAACAGCTTACAAGAGCCATGCATGCATTACACATCCCAGGGTCAACACCCCAAATTCTTCTTAATTTTTTCTTACAAGGTGTAGGGTCTGAATGGCAAATATGTCCCACTAGTCTGTCAACAGAAACCCTTACAACTTGCATATTTCTCATTCTATCTATAAAATACAATGGACTCTTCCATTAATTAATCCTGAATTGTTTCTAGGCTTCTGTTAGAAGGGGAATATGGTGAAACTGTAGGTGAAAGGTGTCTAGAAAAGCACGTCCACGTAACTCATTTTAAAAATACTTGCACATGGCAAAGATGGGAGCTGTTAAAACTAGGATTACCCGGGATTACTTTTAGTCTCAGCCAATCTGTCCTTTAATAAGGCCATTCATTTGCAATCTGAAAATTTCAGTATAATGAAAGAACAGAATGTGTCACCCCAAAGTGTGTCATGTTCACATATTGATTATTTTGAATTAAAGTTACTTAAGAAATAGTGCAAGTAAGACACTGACCCTCCTCTGTCCTCCTGAAAGCAGGAAATAAATCTCCCATGTGAAAGATACTCTCTTTGTACAAAAGGAGAGATCATCCCTTATCACCAGAGATAGGGAATTTAGGGCCAAGAAGGACACAACAACCCACTTCAGCATTTCCTGCCTGAAAAATCCCATGGAGAGAGGACCTGGAAGTCTACAGTCCAAAGGGTGGCAAATAGTCGGACACAACTTAGCGACTAAGCACAAGGATATTTTAACCAACTTTGCTACTTCTTCACTCATTTACTACCCAGAGTCCAAACTTCTTTGTCTTGACAATCCTTCAAAAGCTATTGCTTCTTTGCTTAAAAAGTATAAAAGCAACCTGCTTTGGTCGCTTAAACTCTGAATCTCGTATTTGTATGGGCCCCTGTATGTACAGAATCAAATGTGTTCTTTTCCTGTTGATCTTAGGCCAATTTAATTATTAGGCCAGCCAAAGAACCTAGAGGGAAGAGACAAAAGCTTTTCCTCCCCTACAAGAGCTACACACTAATCTTTATGGATCTACCCTGACATTAAAACAGAAAAAGCCACATGTGGTACTTAAGAGGGGAGAGCCTAATGTGAGGTTTGCTGAATGAAGCCACTCATGGTCAGAAAACTGGCAGAATATCATTCTCTGCATTACCCTAATATACTTAGCCCTGAACCTCTGGATTTAATTCAGACTTGATCCCTAATTGCTTATGAGCTGTCTGGAATCTCGGTACATCACCAGATAATTTGTGTTGATTGCATTGCTGTCAAAGATTGCTGCCGGGTGCATGGGATTTTATTGAAAAGGTCTACGAGTGGAATGCACATTTGGTATGGTGTCTGCTACAAAATAAAACACAACATATTTCAGATCACAGCCACTCTCAGGCTTTGGACCACTGACTCCCCTACACTCGCCCCACACCCCCACCTCCGCAGTATTTCACTGGTTGATTTTTAGTGACAAACGCTGCATTTCCCCAGCTGAGATGAGTATGGAAATGAAAAGAGAAGCTATGTCAACTTGAATTTAAAGTTTTCTAACCTGAAAATGAACTAGTCCTCTTAGCATAATGCAGTCCCCCGCAAGCAATTCTCCTAACTAGGTTACAGTGCCACTTGGGAATAGGGGTGTTTATATGTATATTTTTTTCATTCCCTGCAGAAAGTCAAATCATCTGAGCATTGCTCAGTGCAGATCTAATGCACATCACGGCACACTTGCCCCAGTAACACACTGAAGGTCTGCCGTTGGAGACTCAAAACAGCTCCAGGCAGAAACAAAGCAGATTACTGCCAACCCAGACATTTTTAGTAATAACCATCTCTCAAGGCAGGGTAGCAAGGACAGTTATTTTAACTTGAAGAACCAGAGTGATTTTCAAAAGGAAAATCAGCAATAAAGTAGTTATATGGGTTGCAGGAAGGCTTCCCAAGTGGCTCAGCAGTAAAGAATCCATCTGCCAATGCAGGGTATGCAAGTTCAACCCCTGGGATGGGAAGATCCCCTGGAAAAGGGAAAGGCAATCCACTCCAGTATTCTTGCCTCGAAAATTCCATGGACAGAGGAGCCTGGCAGGCTACAGACCAGGGGGTGGCAAAGAGTCAGACATGAATTAGCAATTAAACAACAACAAGAGACCCACATATCCACATATTGTAGAAACACCTCCAAACAATGCGAACATCTTCTTCCCCCAAAGGCTGGAACAAAAATACTTAAACAGAGAAAGAATTAGTTAACAAGGGAGCATCATCTAAAATTTGAGCTGGAAGCAACCTCAGAGATCACTAAATACAACTGTCATTGTATTAATATAAAACTAATCTATAGCTAATCTCTGGTTTAACTACATTACAGCAGAAAATAAGGCCTGATCTGTACAATTTTAACATGTTGAAGGTTTTCTTTTCTTAATATATAGTAAATCGAAATAAGTATTACATGGGCACTAGAAAATAATGTACAGATATATATTTTATTATTACATTATTCAAAGTTGTTATATTATTATTTCTATTTACTTAGACTGTCAAGTTACATAACAAATGTGCTTCAGTAATTTCTCCTTGTATTTTCAATTGTTTACTATTATAAATTTTGACTTTATGTTTTATGATATTTAATATAATTGGAATATTTTCACTGAGATTTGTGTATTCAATAATAAAAAAGTATCCTTTGCCAATTAAATATTTTTGCATGTAAATATGGAGAAGGAAATGGTAACCCACTCCAGTACTCTTGCCTGGAGAATCCAATGGACGGAGGAGCCTGGTGGGCTACAGTCCGTGGGGTTGCACAGAGTCGGACGCGACAGAACGACTTCACTTTCACTTTTCACTTTCAAGCATTGGAGAAGGCAATGGCAACCCACTCCAGTATTCTTGCCTGAAGAATCCCAGGGATGGCAGAGCCTGGTGGGCTGCTGTCTATGGGGTCATACAGAGTCAGACACCACTGAAGCAACTTAGCAGCAGTAGCAGCAGCATGTAAGTAATACTTTGGTCCTAAACTGATAATTCTACCCTCTTTTTTGTTTTTAATAAAGCTTACTTTATAAGGATAATAGATATTTTATTTGAAATGATGCCATCATATTTTGACTAGATCAAACAGATTTTTAATTCAATTGTATGTTCTCATTAAATACAGAAATTATACCTCTATATTTTCTGTTACAAGTTACTATTACTGTTACAAGTTTCTGTTACTCTTATCTGTCATCTTTTTGTGTATTTTTTATTTATGCTGTTTTTCTCATTTTTCCTTTTTGAATTGAATAGTTTCTTTGACTGAACTTGCTCTAGCAGTTTGAAAGGTATACATTTTGTTTTTATACCTACTGAGATCTCTATTTACTTTAATTATTAAAATAAAGATCACCATAATAACTTCTGTCTCCCTGTCAAAGTAGAAAAAGTACAATATGAAATGCTAAGTGTGCCGTGACATAAAATAAAATAGTTTATATATATATATATATATATATATAATGATCAAACATCTTTATCAATTATATTGATTATATAAAATTAGACCTTTATTCCCTAACTGCTATGTTTACAAAGCTTCCTGATCATTATACTTTCCTTTAAGTAAGTGCTCAGTCACTCAGTTGAGTCCGACTCTGGGACTCTATGGACTATAACCCAGCAGGCTTCAAAAAAAAGAACAAATTTTAGTTAGTCATGCTTATCACTGATTTAGTTTTCTACAATGTTTATTTGGCTTATTGCTCAGTCTGCCTTGCAGATTTTAATTCTTTCATCTCTAACTTTTGTTAGCTCCTTTTAAACTATGCTTTGTATCAGAATCAGTTCTTTTTACACGACCACTGTTTCAGAGGATCTTTGTTTTCTTGTACTTGACTGAAAGCACAAGAGAAGCATCTCTTAATGTTATTGTATTTCCTTAAGGCGTCTCTTTCACCTGTATTTTTAGTGTTTGTTTTGTTTTGCATCCTCAGGCAATAGTTGACACCTCCCCTTCAACCCCTCCCCTCTTTTATCACTGAATATTTTTTTAAGTCACTGTGCTGGAGTTTTTTTATTTTTTTAAACTTTATTTATTAACATTGGTTGTAATTCTATCCATGTCTGAGGTTCACTAACTAAAAACGTGTGTATTTCTTTATTCTTTCAAACTGACCAAGGGTGGGGGGAGGTGGATCCATAATTCCTATCTCAGAAGTTAAGTTTTAGGCAATTTGAAAACTACTTTTCCATCCCTACAGTGGTATCTGGCTATCACTGATTAAATAAAATTCTGAAGAACTCAGATAGAACTTTCTATTGCTTTAGTTTTCACCTTCTGGGTAAACTGGGATCACCCTTATGTCTACACCCAATATGCCATGTTAGTCTCTTTCCCTATAATTATCTAGAATTGCTGATTTCCTAATAATTCTTGGGGTGGGGGAGGTCATTTGTGTATATGCGTGTGGGTGTGTATGTATACTGGTAAGTATGATAGAACATTACTTCTGGATTCCCTTAAAAAAATGTTTTATAACAAGGAAGCAGGCATCACATACTTAAATTGAAAGAAAGTGTTAGTCGCTCAGTCTTTCCAACTATTTGCGACTCAATGGTCTGTCCATGGCATTCTCCCGTCAGCAATACTGGAGTGGGTTGTCATTCCCTTCTTCAGGGGATCTTCCTGATCTGGGGATTGAACCTGGGTCTTCCGTATTGCAGGCAGATTCTTTACTGTCTTAGCCACCAGGGAAGCCCTTATTTACAGTAGGTGTCCAGATTCAATGTGTATTTGATAAATACAAAGTGGCTATTGCTTGAGGCCTTTAAAGATGTTTTTTCTGTCTCCCTTGTTACAGTTCCGTTCTTTAGTTGTTACTATCTGCTCTAGTGTAACTGTTTGTGTTCCCTCAGAATTCATATCTTGAAATCCTAAATCATAAAGGCAATGGTATTAGTAGGTGGGGTCTTTGAGGGGTGATTAGGTCCTGTGGGCAGTGCCCTCACAAATGAGATTATTGCTTCTATAAAAGAGATCCCACAGAACTGTCAGGTTCCCTCTATACAGCGAAAATGTATAGAAGGGAAATCAACCAAGGGGCTTCCCAGGTGGTGTTAGGGGTAAAGAACTTGTCTGCCAGTGCAGGAGACATAAGAGAGGCGGGTTCCGTCTCTGGATCAGGAAGATCCCCTAGAGAAGGAAATGGCAACCCACTCCAATATTCTTGCCTGGAGAATCCCATGGACAGAGAAGTCTAGCAGGCTATGGTCCATAGGGTCACACAAAGTCTGACACGACTGACTTAGCACAAGCAACCAAGATGAGAGTCCTGACCTCACCTTGCTGGCACCATCTCAGACTTCCAGTCTTCCAAACTGTGGATATAAATATCTGCTGTTTATAAGCCACCTAGTCTGTAGTATTTTGTAGTAGCCTGGATGGACTAAGACAGTATTGAATGGTCACTTCTCTATTTGACTTACCTGTGCTACGTGTATAAGTAATTTTTCAAGTAAATTTTTGATGGTAATCCCCTGATTTTAGTTTGATTTTTGTTGTTCAGTTGCTCAGCCATATTCGACTCTTTGAGACCACATGGTCTTAAATGCCAGGCTTAATTCTAGGAGTTGGTGATAGACAGGGAGGCTTGGCATGCTGCAGTCCATGGGGTCGCAGAATCAGATATGACTGAGTGACTGAACTGATGTCCATTGAGTCAGTGATGCCATCCAACCATCTCATCCTCTGTCGTACCCTTCTCCTCCTGCCCTTAATCTTTCCCACCATCAGAGTCTTTTCCAATGAGTTGGCTCTTCGCATCAGGTGGCCAAAGTATTGAAGCTTCAGCCTTCAGCATCAGTCCTTCCAATGAATGTTTAGAGTCAATTTCCTTTAAGATTGACTGGCTTGATATCCTTGCTGTCAAGTGACTCTCAAGAATTTTCCTTGGCAACATAGTTCGAAAGCATCAGCTCTTCAGTGCTCAGCCTCCTTTATGGTCCAATTCTCACATCCATACATGACTAGTGGAAAAACCATAGCTTTGACTATATGGACCCTTGTTTCTTTCTTTTTTCATAGAAAACTGGGTAATAATAAATCAGCCTTGCCTGCCAAGAAACCATTTTAAAATGCTTTCCACCTTAACTTATAACCTGTTTCACAATACTACCTAAAAAAAAATCTTTGGCAATTTCTAACTTCTCTTTGGAAAAACACCAAAATCTCTACTACCACATCTGACTCTAGCGTCTGCTTGTATCCCAGACTGAGACCCGTCCCACTCTTCCTGCTGCTCTGGAGGTCCCGCCACACTGAGTTTTCTCTCATGGCCAGGCAATCTCCCTACACAAGACCTATGCACCGTTGTCCTGTCTAATCTACTAGTCCTTCTTTCCTTGTCCTCTCTCATCCTTAAAAATCTAATCTACGTCTTAAGTCTAGAGCTAAGTCTTCAGGGAAGTGTTCTCCCAGACTACAACATGTCCTTCTGTTCTACAGGATCAGGTCACTGAGCTCTGTTCTTCTCCCACCTCATTACCAAGAGTTCACGTCCCCGGGTGATTATCTGATCACCCACTCATGCCCCAGCAGACCTGTAGATTCCATGATAAGAGGAACCACTCTGCTTTTGCTCACTTCTGTATCTGCCATAACTGCTGGCATCTGAGAAGTTCTGCCAAGGTTTGATGCTTTCACTTAAAAAAAAAAATCTATTCTCGTCAACCTCAATATCCTGATTTATGTACTGCAATGGGACCTAACCATAAATTTTGTTGATCACAATAACTTCACTGAAGTAAACTGGACTTGTACACTGATAAGGAATGCTAGCTTGCAATACAGTGAACAAACTGAGAAGGTAGCAAAACCTAGACAAGGTGTAGAGATGTTTTGTTATACCTAGGTTTTTATTTCAGAGATGTCTCAATCTGGCCTCATTTTGCAGTAATCAGGAACCATAAATGGAAGAAATATAGGGTACTTCAATCGGCTACTATTTATTTTGAAAATCCTATTTATTCTTTCCAAAGGCAAATCTGGGTTTGCATGAAATGGTAAAAACTGGGGCTTTAAGCACCTATAAAACTGAAGCATTCTGGCATTTCCCAGGTGTTCCCTAGTGTGTGTGTCAGTCTGAGGGAAGGAGAAAGTGTACAAATTCTAAATGACTTTGCAAAGTAGAGATGCTTTGGATATTTTTGAGTCACTACATTATCAACTGCAGCTATCTTTCCAGCTGTGCTGCCATATGGATTTATGAATTCCTGCAGAGTGTTGTTATAACACAACTCCTTTCCAGGGGTTAATTTTGATGGTGAGGATGGTGATAATGTGTTAGCCTGCAACCAGCTGATGTGAGAAAAACAGGGTGTATTGAAGTAAGAAACGGGAACGAGCATTCTTGCTCCGTACAATGTGGCTGCCCACTGCTTCATCAGCAGCCAGGACCCACCTAAAATATCATCAACAGTCTCCCAACCTGCTTCTGCATTAAATTTGTGACATTTCTTTTAGTTCACAATATAGGCAGGGTTGGTCCTTCTGTAAAAGGATACTACTTCATTCGAAATTTTGTATTTATTCTCTATGTTTCAAATACCAAAATTATTAGCGACTATAGCTAACTCACATAAGCATAATGGGTTAAAGAAGCTTTTTGTCTTTACAGTTTGACCTTGATAAATAAACAGCCACTTCATTAAGTCATTTTCTTCTAAATCAGAAGCTATAATCCTACCTTTAGACAAAATGCTACCATCTATTCTTTTGTCAGTAGAAGTGAGCTTCACTTGTGTACATGCATAATGTTGCCTGGTCTTTGATTTGACCAATTCCAGGTATTTCTTTTCTAAATGTCTAAAAACTAAACCAAATGAGATAAAAAAAAGTATATCAGAAAAATGGCCAACTTCATGATTGTACTATCATATTCATAGGATCAGGATCCTTGGCAGTGGTAAATATTCTGCTTGAGACTTCCATTTCTGATCTCCCAACCAGACTCTATTTCCAAATTTCCAGGACTCAGCCAGCATTTTCTCATTCTATGTACTGCACCATTATCCTGCTTAATTCAATGTAAAATCGTGATGCACTGACCTGACAAAACACCGATTCATTTCTGAAAATGTATGGAAAGAGCTGCTCGTTTCTTTCTTCAGCTGAAAAGACAAGGTTCATATTTCTAACAGGCATTAAAACAAGAATGCTTGCCATATATCCTTCGTTGATTGTCCACTGGATTATTTATGAAATGATCAGGCAGGTTCATGTTGTTGGAGGATCAGTGTTGATCATTTGTTCTGCTCTGGCTGGTAGCACTCTACTGGGCATATAATGTGCTTTTCACATCTGCAGACTCTTCACAGCCCACCTAGCACCTAGGTTTCCACACAGTATCATCCTTCACTGCTTTTTGGGACAGGATTCTTCTGAAAGGGAACTCTGCATGCAGGTGAGCTTTGTTGAATGATCACAGTCAGCTTTTATGGATCAAATCTCACTTTCCAAATGCCATTTTCTTTTGGTGCTAATGTGTTTGACCCTCACTCTGACAGATGAATGGTTCTCCAGTTCTAAGGATCAAACCTGGAGATAATCACTTTGATTTTTTTTTTAATGTCTGAAAAGAAAATAGAGACATTCTCAACTTGAAGTTAAATCTATCTACAACTATACAGCCTATCATGAAATTAAGTACAGAGTAACTATTATATCAGGAGAGAAACTGGGTAATTAGGGTCATCAGTAATGAACTATAAAATCTTTGATTTTGGCTAAATAAAGAACATGGAAATGTATGGATAAAAGCAAAGAAGAAAAAGAAAAAAATCGTGAGATTTAGTTTTGCTTTTTTTTTTAAGAACTAAATGATCTTCTCTAGGCTACCAAAGAAATTCAACTAATTGTTATTAAGTGTGTGTCCTCAGGTGCTCACCCATATCCAGCCGTTTGTGATCTTATGGACTGCAGCCCGCCAGGCTCCTCAGGCCATGGGACTCTCCAGGCAGAAATACTGGGCAGCTATTAAGCAGCTGAGTCTATTTCTAGGTATATGGCCTGGGACTTGCTATGGGTGCAAAGACAGTTTAAATATGTCTCTTACTAGAATTGAAAGGAGAGTCAAAGTACAAAGTGTACAACTACCATGCCTGGGGTGATCTTCTTTGAAAACAGACCAGCAATTCTCTATTACAGGTTAGTTTAAGAAACTGGGGGACTCAGAATTATTTTAGGATCAGGGAATGCTTCTACTGATACAACTCATTTTCTGTACTCCAAAAGTATGCAGTTATTGATATTCGGCATTCAAAAGTATAGTCATGAAACATTCAAGTTGTTTTAAAGAATGGATAGGAAAGTTGAAAGGCACAAAGTACGTCAGTAGCATCAGAGAATATGCTTAACTGATTTTGGAAATAATCAAGATCAGAAATGTTCATCTCAACTCTTCTTGTCACATCTACTGAAGGAGAAGCTTACCATTCCTCTAAAAATGTGGGGCCTAATTTCTCCCTTTTGCTTTCCTTATTGATTCCTTCTTTTTTTTAACATTTAAAAACATTATGGTAAAAGTCACATATATTATTTTAAACATATTTAACTGTATAGTAAGTACTATCACATTGTTGCGCAACACTTTACCATCATCCATCTCTCCAATTTTTCACCTTCCTAAACTGAAACAGTGTCCCCATTAAACACTAACTCCTTATTTCCCTTCCTCACCACCCCAAACCCCGCCCCTGGCAGTTGAGCTACATTATCTCATGGCTGAGAGAAATGGAGCCTGCATCTGTTGTGGTAAGGACAAATAATCCTAGTGGCCTCTGCTTCCAAACATGAAACACTTCACCAGGCTGCTTAGGTCAGACAAGTTTATAACAAGTAGTCCCTGATCCAGGAGGCTTTTTTCTTCTCAACTGGTGAAACAAAGGAGGTTTAATGAAAGGAGAAAAACCTCATCTTCCAAACTGTTTCACATTTCTCTATGTTGATTAAATCAGCCGGGTGCCGTAACCTCCTCTGATTGACAAAGTGGGAAGAGAAAAAAAAGGGAGGAATCAGCTCATTAAGTTTCAGATTAAAGAATCCAGGTTTGTATTTTTCAAAGAAACATGGTAGAGTCAAGGAGCATCTAACAAGATTGCCTTAAGAATATTCAATACAAGATTAAAAAAAAAAACCCTAGTACTATGGTGCTGATTAACCTATCACTAACTAAATATTAACCTTTCCTCAGTGAATTTCAGTAGATATCTACTCAAATGAATATATAATACTTTGGGCTTAGAAGTGGAATTTGGAATGCATATTCCATAGAAATAAAATCATAAAAGTTGGTTTCACTGAGTTTGATACATAATATTCTTGAAGGCTAGAATAGCAGTATTATTTCAATGCTGTCCCAATCAGCATTTTAAAGATTATTTCCCAGGGTTCCAGGTCCAGATGTCAGAAAGCTACATATTGCCTTCATGACAGAATTGCTTCGGAATCACTGGTCTCCAGCAAGGTCAGTCTTAACTTGCTGAGCAGCTGTGGTTCTAAAATTTACTTGCAGGAGATAAGGCACGTCTCAAGTAAGTCACTTTTCAGATGACATGAAATGGACATCAAAGGTCAGCTACCTCAGTGGTGAACAAACAATACATACTCAAGGTCCTAAGAATATAATTTATCATTTGTTACTTAAACACCTTAAAAACTGAGCCTACTTTTGGGCACCTTCTCTCAATCCACACACACACACCCCAAGACGCCTGAAATGCAACGCCAACCCTTTGTCCTGATATGTGCATCCATCCATGTCCCCACTAAAACCAGAAAAGGAGATGGTTACAATGCATAGAATGAGATTCTTTTTATGGTTTTTCATGACAATTGAGTGACTGTTAATCTCATAGCCATTTAAAAATTTCAAACTTTACATTTTTTCAAATTGCCATATAAAATAAGCTGAAGACTATGTTTCCTAGTTTATTTTAAAAATTCTCAGATATCTTTTAAAAACCTTAGCTCCTCTGAGGCCCACTTAATGCTTTGCTTCTTCTAAGGAAATGAATGAACCCCAGATACATACTGTGCACGCTAATGTACAATGCAAAGAATTACAGAGGGCTTGGCCTGAGAAGAGATGATTGGTAGACTGTACCTCAACTGTCATGCTGCATTTTTAAGAGCAATTTTCAGATGTTAGGAGAATGGCTAAATCAGCATTTTAATAAAGCCACAATGCCAGAGCATGATGAGCTTATGTTAATAATAGATGCATATTCCAGATGAATCTCTTGGAAGAGATATCTGAAAAATATTTGCCTACTTAAAAGTTGCTACATGAATATAAATCAAGAATCATGTTTTCAAAGACAAGCAACATTTCTGAGTTAACCTTAATTTCAAGCTTATGCAAATGAAAAAAATCAAACCAAGCCTAATTAATAAAATCAAGAATGTCTGCATTTTGAATTGTGCAAACTGGTACCACATCTATATCTTTTTATCCTTAAAACACATTGGAGAGGTTTAAAGGGCAAATTGGTCACCTGATGTGAACGGACTCATTAGAAAAGACCCTGATGCTAGGAAAGATTGAAGGCAGGAGGAGAAGGGGATGGCAGAAGATGAGATAGTTGGATGGCATCACCAACTAGCAGGACATGAGTTTGAGCAGGCTCCAGGAGCTGGTGATGGACAGGGAAGCCTGGAGTGCTGCAGTCCATGGGGTCGCAAAGAGTCAGACACAACTGAGAGACTGAACTGAACTGAAAGGGCAAAGATACATTCCATTTGGTTGGCATAATATTGTGTAAGGATTTGTGAGTTCTTCTGGGAACCAAGATGTGGTGTAGGAGAGAGTCTGAAATTTCAGTGAGAGAAAGTAGAGGAATAAGCTGGTAGTGGAGGGACTGCTTCCTAAGGAAGGTGGCTAATTGTCCAAACAACACAGAGAGAAAATTAGAACCTAGCCAATAACATGTCAGTATCCAAGAAGGTCTGATATGATGAGTGGGCTTGGCAATTATACTACCAGGTCACAGTATCAAAAATAGTGTGTTACGGTTTGAGGTTTGCAGCTGGGTAAAAATGGAATCTCCATGTACCGTTGGCTGACACATTAAAGCAAGAGCTAAACTGTCTGGATTGCAATGGAATGGGTTGTCATTTGGAGCTAATACAGATGCACCAGAAAATCTGAAGTTACATAAAATTGGTAAGCATGGGAGCCAGGCTAGGGCAGGAGTGGGGAGTAAGATATGGACAAGGGAACTAGGCACTGCCTGCCTTATCCATTCAGAGAAGGCAATGGCACCCCACTCCAGTACTCTTGCCTGGAAAATCCCATGGACGGAGGAGCCTGGAGGGCTGCAGTCCATGGGGTTGCTGAGGGTCGGACACGACTGAGCGACTTCACTTTCACTTTTCACTTTCATGCATTGGAGAAGGAAATGGCAACCCACTCCAGTGTTCTTGCCTGGAGAATCCCAGGGACGGCAGAGCCTGGTGGGCTGCCATCTATGGGGTCGCACAGAGTCGGACACGATTGAAGTGACTTAGCAGCAGTGGCAGCCTTATCCATTATACATTCTTGACTAGAATGTAGATGTCTTAAAGATTATTCTGGGCATAAAGTAGGCTCATTTCATCAGATTAAGATTAGTCCTGGCCCAGTGACCTGTCAGCATAGTTTGGACTAATTAAGAAACTGGGTGAGCTGGATTCTGAAGGTGACATCTTGATGCTGGAACTCAAGTACGGGTGGGGAGACAGAAAAACAAGAGGGTTCAAAGCAGTTACATAATTGGCTCAAGTAAGTTAACAGCAGTGCTAGGATTAGAATGTGGGTGTCCTAGTTTCATGCTTCACCCTTGTCCTACAGCAAAGACAAAACATCCAGCTGGAATAACCATGCGGTAGAAAGGCATTGATTTTTTTCAGGCTATAATATTCAAGATATACCTAGATTCAAGCAAATTTCTGAGACCCTGGAGACATTTGCAAATAGAAAGGTCTTGCTGGGACAAGAGCTATTTGATTTTTTAGGGCAGAGACACACATTTTCCACTCAGGCTGCACATCAGAATCATCTGGAGTGCTATTAAAACTATGAATGTGGGACTTCCCTGGTGGTGCAGTGGTTAAGACTCTGCATTCCCAATGCAGGGGGCTCGGGTTCGATCCCTGGTCAGGGAACTGGATCCCACATGCTACAATTAAACATCCCGCATGCCACAATTAAGAGTTTGCACGCTGCAACTAAAGATTCCATATGCTCCAACTAAAAGAACCCTCAAGCTGCAACAAAGATGAAAGACTGAAGATCCCATGTGCCACAACTAGGACCCAGTGAAGACAAATTAAAAAAAAAAACAAAACAAAACTATTAATGATGCCAGAGGAGTCCCTCTCAAAAAATTCAGACTGCATTGATCTGGGATGGAACTCAAAGAATTAATGCATGCAGCATCCAATAACTATTTGTACAGTTGTCTCCTGACTGTAAAAAAAAATAAAATAAAATAAAAAAGGGGGTTGCACATTCTAGGGAAAGGTAACTCCTGAACCTGCCATTGATTAATGTATGACCTCACTTAATCTCTTTGCTTCGATTTTCTTTTCTATAAAACACATGTCTTTACTCCTTATAGGATTACCATGTGGATCCAAAGATAATGCAATGTAAACTAAAGATTATAAACCCCCTAGGGAACTCTACAGACACTATTATAAGGTCCCTGAGTCTGTGTGAATGAGATCTAAGTTCAATGGGGATGCATCCTGTATAAAAGCATTCAAAGATGACAATTATATTAATAGCTAGTTTATCTAAAACTCGTAACAGTGAAAATAATCTCAGAATCACGTGCTTCTCTTTTTTTATGCTCTAGGAAGGCATACTTTCTCTAACAATAATGTAGTAAGAGCTGTCCACGTGTAAAATGCTGCTTTCTCATGTGAATACTCAAGAAAAAGCCAGTCCTTTCTTAGTTGTTCATTTCTCTTAACAACAAGGACAAAACTGGAGGAAAGCCTGAGGTGATTATATTTTATTCTAAATTCTTTTAAATATGAACTTGATAGAAGAGATGTTCTGCCCTTCTGCTTGGGTTTGATGTGAAAATCAAAGTATTCCACCTCAGCAGGGTGAACCTTGGCTAGTTTTGCAGAAGAGGGATCAAAGTGGGTGGATCTTCAATCTGGTGCTGCCTCAGAGTCCACTGGAACAATGGTTCTGAGGGACCCTGCCCCAGGTTTATGGAATCAGAATATCCATGGGAAAAGGCTGGTCACCTGTGGCTCTCCTATGCTGCCCTGGTGATGCTTCCGCTTCCTGCACATCCCTGGACATAAGAGAGGAGTGTAGGGGAATCACACATATAGCTCAGGGATTCTCAAACTTTAATGTGCATGTAAATCACCTGGAGATTTTGTTAAAATGTGACTTTGGAGACAGCAGGCCCTGTGTGGGTCCCAACACTGCCTTTTTAACAAACTTCCAGGTAAGGAAGATACTTCTGGCCCATGGACCACATTTTGAGGAGTGAGGATCTTGGTGACATATAAAAGGAAGGTGGAAACAAAAACCTCCCTTGGTGAACAGTTCATGGGGATTTCACCCGTGAATAATCTGGTAATTCCTAGTATGCTAGGAGGAAGAATCTCAAAGCACCTCACTTCTGTTCCTATTTAATGAGCAGTTGGTTAAAGATCATGAATTCCTGCTGTCAAATGATCTGGGAGTTGATGGAAAGCAAGGTGAAAATTTTGAATCTCCTAAAACTCTATTTCTAATGTGAAGAAGCATCACAGACAACCTCATCATCCACAGCAATTTCTATTTTTTTGGTGTTCAGGTTAAGATTTAATAGTACTGTCTATGCAATGACATCACATCTGAATTTGTACCTATTAACCAAGAGATGTCAAAGATGCTATGAATGGTGATTGGTAGAGCATTGGAAATACCTGCTGACTGAAAAGCTTTTCAAAGTAGATTAATTGCTGTTCATTTCTGTGGTACCCTAAGAAGGTCTGACACTGCACAGCTTTTGAAATAGGACATACAGCATCCTTTACAATGGATTTCATGCCATTACCCAGTATCCCACTGATATAATAAAAGGCTGACTCATTTCCTTTCCTCTGCATGATCTGTTACAATAGAAACTGGGATACCATATGCTGGGCCGCTCAGTATGGCCAGCGGCTCTTGGTGATGCTGCCAGCTTTAAGGTAATCATAGCCTAGAAAAGCAATGAGAGAATCACTGCTGGACAGTTTGCATTGGGGGGTTTTGAGTAACTGGGGCGATTTCATCAGATAATCGTTGATCCCACTGCCCCAAACTGATGGATGTCTGCGATGGTCTCATATAACCTTCAAAACCCACTTGGTTGTTGTCTCGCAAATTCCCTTGCCTTGCCCGCTTTGCCCACAGTATTACTGAGCTCACAGTTTCTAATACAGCCCATAATGAGAATATTTATTTCCTTGTCTTTTGCCATCAAGACTGTCAGGAATGTCAGCACAGCTCAAGAAACTGGATTTCAGAGCTGCTGACTGCTGCCAGCAGAGACAAGCAAATTTCAATGAATGTCTACAGAAATTTTTAATATATCTCTCAGTGGGAAGGGGAGAGTATTCAGGTGCCTCATTGCGGAGAAGCACAGCAGCACTTCGTGTGTTTTGCCTTTCCTAAAGATATCAGTATACTAGGAGGTAGTGAGGTATTTTTTTTCTCAATATGCTACTTTATTAATTTTCAGAGTTGCTGCCATGTTGTGAAAGCTTAACACTGTGAAGGTAGCCTGCAGAAGAAATTAGCAAAATCTTCCATTCTTATTTTGATCAGATTTTGTACTAAGAGACCTCTTAGTGTGAATGAACATCACTTTAAATATATGTCCAGTTAACTGTTTTCCTCATATAAAGGACAGGATTCCAGCAATGCAAATATAGCTTATAGACATATTTAGTCTTTATTTAGCTATTATTATGTAGTGATAGAACTAAAAAGGATCCGAGAGATTTATTTTAATCTCTTCATTTAGAGATTAATGAGTGTTGCATAGATAATTTGAACATAGTAGTCCAATATCTAATAATGATCTGAAACAGATCCAGGACCAGAACTCATGGCCTGGACTCCACATTTAATGGTTCTCATACTAACTTGGAGAGAAAAGGAAGTCCTAAAGAATAAACCCATTTCTTCAGAACACAAACTCCTGAAATCTAATCTGGATTCTCTGCTGGTTTCTGAAAACCAGAAACCCTAACAATTCTATACCCTCCATCGAGACTTGGAGGGGTGCCTGCCTCTTCCACCTGCTTTTGTATTCTTTAGGCCTGAAATGCAAGCGTTGCAGCTGTTTTGCTATTAAATAATTGTTATTTGCTGCTAAAAATGTTAGCTGGGGCATTAGGCGTGAAGGAAAAATTGAAACTTTTGAAGAGAGGACAAAAATAAAATAATGTTTTCAAATTCTCAGTTTAAAATATTTTCTTTTTCAGTCATGAGTAATGCCAAATGGAAAATTAAGGTAATAACAAGGAGGGCAGATATCAAACTTTACCCAGAAAGACCACAAATGGAGTTTATCAGTCTTGTCAACACAAACTGTCATGGAATCCTAATAAATATCACTAACTATTAAGCAGTCAGATTCCCCTTTCAGTCATCATTAGTCCTTTTAGTAGACACTGCAAGTTGCCTACACAGCATTTCTCCATATTCTCCCTTATTCAAAATTATGACTTCTTTTAGGGCCATCCCGCATCTGTATAAAATACTTGAGTTTTCCCTTTTGCCACTGGGGTGATCAATGCAATATACATACAAGTCCTTGGGCAAAGCAAACCTTCTATAATACAAAGTCAATTTACAATGGAGAGACACCTGACATTTGTCCCAGCCTCTTCTCATTTTTACCTTGGAGCATTGCAAACTTGGTGCCTTAGCCATGCCCCGCCCCCTGCTTCACGCCCCATTCCCAACTCCCCCTAGTCCATTATAAACTTCAGAGAAGAATCAGAGAAAGGGCTTGAGTCCTGGTAGATACGCCTAAGAAGTAGTGCTAACTTTACACTATATAACTTTGGAAGTCTTGTGTGTGTGAGGATAGCACAAACGTAAGTCCATGGAAGCCAGTGTTAGCTTTGTTTTCGGGGACCTGCAAACAAATGCATTCCTAATCTAGTCACTATGTGTGCTCACAACATCACCCTGGTTCTGTGGTGAACGGACTTCGGTCCTGGGTCTGATCCCTTCACAGACCCACAGTGAGATGAAATGAAGCAAGGCTGTCCTTTAATACAACCAAGTTGGCAGTAGTGCTGGCAATTTACCTACGTGGTTTTAACAAGCAATAGGATTCTGATTTTGATTGACTCAGGTGTCTTTCCCCTTGTGCCAGGTAGACAGCAGCAGGATAGATCATTTGCACAATCTGATATTTTCTTATCCTAATTTTGGGAGGTACTGCCAACGATGCTTCCTCCACACAGAGGGACTTTGGGAATCTCTACAAATGACACTGTCCCCCAAGCTGATGCTCATGGGAGAATGATCAGCAAGCAAAATAGCAACCAGTGAAGTGTGCACATTTTGGTGCACTCACTTACCTCCAGAATGGGCTGGTGGGCCGCACAGCAGTACCATCCCCTGACCTTGGCGGACAGACACAGTGCTTCTTGTTCTTGGCTTAAAGTTTTCAAGATCTTTTGGGAGAAATAAAGGAAAAGAGGTTTAAAATTTAACGCATTATCAGAAGGTAACATTACTTCAAAAAGAATGTAAGAGTCTTTACAGCACCCAGATTGGGGAAATTCAACTTAAACTTTTTCTGTGTTATTGTCCCATCCACCTAGATTTTATAGATTTTATAGCTAGACTGTAAGGTAGCCACTTGGCATATGTCCTTATTTAGATAAAAAACAGTTAACATCAAATAAAATTTATAAGTTCAGTTCCTTAGTCACACTGGCTGCATCTTAAGCGCTCAAGGGCTACACGCAGTCAGTGGTTTCCACACTGGACAGTAGACAGAGAGAGCATGTATATACTACTGAAAGCTTCACTAGTACATGTCTGCCTGGAGACACCAAGGCTTAAATGGGCTAAGTGACCTCCCCAGCTTCTATCTGTAATTAACTATATCATAATCAGGATGGCAAATTTGCATTTTCTGATAGTCAGTTGCTCACTTCACAAACCATTTCATTGTATGCAGTTATATTTCTTACTCTATGTGTATCTAGAATATGACTCTCTGTGTCGACACACACACACACTACATACAGTGTGTAAGTAGGCATTTATATACATATTTACAATTGTTTCAGTGTTCCTGGGTATTTTAAAATATTTACAGGGCAATGACCAAGGTTCTATTTGGAATAAAATTTCCCTTTCTCAAGGAGATCAAATTTGGTTAGAGAGTTAAGACATTACAAGCCTAAATAGTGCAGCTAGTCAGTAAATACAGTTACCAATAAAAATGAGTTAATATAAAAAATATGTCTAATAAAGTGAGATACTGTTGTTAAAAATATTTTTTTCTTTCATCTTTTCAAACATAAATCCTCTCAACAACAATTGTTTTAAGTGCTATTTCTTTTCTTTTCTTTTTGGTCTAAAACATTTCATGCAGTAACCTGTTTCTGGATTTGAGGATTATTCTAAGCCAGGTCTGTTCTGTAGGGCTATAAGCCCTGTATCCATGCGGATCAAACTTCAGTCATATTTATTGACTATTTCCTCCATGCAGGCTATTTTGGCAAGTATTTTATGGTGATTACCTCAAGTTATCCTAACAATAAGAACATGAGTTAAGTACGATTATGTTTCCATTTTACAGACTAGAAAAGAGAGGCACTAACATTTTTTAAAGGGTAGGTATAACATCAGGAAGTAATGGAGTTAGGAAATAAATCTGGATAGCCTTCCTGGAGTTAAAAATGGGATGTTTCCGCACTCAGGCTTGGTTTTAGGGGTTGCTCACAATGTTAAAGTAATTTATGCACATACATGTCTTAATTACCAGCTTCTTCTGGTATTAGGCAAATTTTATGCTCATACATTATTGTTTTTTTATCAGTTTAGTATATAAAAATCTGGTTGCCAGCTCAGGACACAGATGAAATGAGATCACTTCTGTCCTGTAAGGACTCAAAAGTTTAGTGGGCAGGCCTAACAGATGACATCTAACTGTGGGAACCCAAGACTGATGAACTTGAGGTGTGCAGAGGGCCACCTGGAGGACATGCATGTACTTAGTGCAAAACAAAACATGACCACAATTTAAGTTACATTTCTCTACCATCTGACCCACTAGGGAAGCCCCAATTTAAGTTACATTTCTCATATAATAAAATTCTTTTTATTAGGTGAGGCTAGAACATGATTTTTTTTTCTTTTCTTTAAAGGAATAGTTTGAGAAGCCTTCAAAATCAAACTACCGATTAAAAGAAAAAAAACTTCATTATGGCATTTATATTGTAAACCATTATTGCTAAAAATGGCACTGAATCATCGAAATTATTGCTTCTGCATACAGGTTCTTAAAATAAGTCATCTATGTTTTTGCACAGATGTCTTGTCCAATCTCCAGAGTTGCATGAAAAATTAAGAGCTGATGGGTAACAGAGATCAAATCTTATCCAGGCAAAATCCACCTTGATTCTAACTAGAGGAAGAACATTAAGAAATGGGAGGGGAAGAAAATAAAAAATATATGTGATGATTTTTTTAAACCGTTCTTGTGAAATGAAAGTAGCTCAGTCAAGTCCGACTCATTGCATGGACTCTGTACAGTCCATGGAATTCTCTAGGCCAGAATACTGGAGTGGGTAGCCTTTTCCTTCTCCAGGGGATCTTCCCACCCTGAGGATCGAACCCAGATCTCCCACACTGAGGGAGATTCTTTACCAGCTGAGCCACAAGGGAAGCTCTTAAACTGTTTTGATTGAGTTTAAAAGGGACCTCCCTTGTAGCTAAAACTGTATTCCTGTTTCTTCATTTATAGTTTATGAATCCATGAAGTTCCACAGCATTTGGACAGTTAGAAAAATCACATTAATCTGGTATTTGAGAAAATATTTAGATAAGATTCTTAGCAGTTAACTGAAATAGATTCCAGATGGTAAATACAATGAATGGAAAGATTGCATTTGGACAGATCTGAGTTTGAAAATCACCTCTGCCATACAGTACGCAAGGATTAATTTTCTCATAAATAACACGAGAGTAAATGTGATTTATTTTAGAATAGGAATGATGGGAAAAGATTAAATGAGTATTAATCATATTTGAAAAGCACAAAGCCTTTCATGCTCCAAGTCTGGGGCTTACTATTTATTTGTTCTGTCCACTTCAGAATACTGTAATCCAGTGACAAATCATATCTCGATTACTCCATTGAGAAAAGGTTTTGGAACAATCCTGGTAGACCAGTGGTTAAGAATCTGCCTGCCAATGTAGGGGACATGGGTTTGATTCTTGGTCCAGGAAGATTCCACATGCCACGGAGCAACAAAGCCTGAACACAACTACTGAGCCCGTGCTCTAGAGTCCGTACTCCACAAGAAACCACTGCAATGAGAAGCTGATGAAATGCAATGAGCCCCTGCTCACCGCAACTAGAGAAAGCCAGGGCACAGCAATGAAGACCCAGTACAGCAAAAAGTAAATACATACTTTTCTAAAACAGGGTTTTGAATAACAAATGCACTCCAGGGAGAGTTGAAGAGGCTACTCAAAGTCCACCATATTTATGCACATGTTTAAGAAAATGCTGCCTGTTTATTATGGCTCTGTTCACTTATAACTGTCCATTTAGATCCTAATTGCTAGCAGCATGATAATTTTCCAAATTAAAGAACTATGTCTGTGAATATGCAGTTTTTTGAAATTTGGACATGGCCAGGCCTTTCCCAGAAATATTCCCATATATTTTATCTGAGCGTCATTTTATCTACAAAGACTTAGTACTAGATAATGTTCAGAGCAACAAGCATTCCAAGTTAGTTAGAATACTTTATAATGTTCTATCACCATGACTGCAACACTAATAGCAATGACTGCATGTACTTGCAAAAATGTATCGAGGTCTGCTAAGAACTTTTTCCCCAGATCTCACTTAATTCCATTATAGATTTAATTCCCAATTAGCAGGTGCTATAACTGTAGTTCAGAGAAGTTCAGAACCTTCTTCACACACTTGAGAAAGTGGCCAGAAGAATACAAACTCATCTTCCTCTCTCCAAAGCCATTGCTACCAAGTACCAGAATCGATCACTTCCCAACTTCCTCCCTGACTTAGTGAAGCCAGTGGAAACGAGCATTCAAACTAGTTACCTGATATCCTAGGGACAAAAAAAGTTCAGTGGAATGAATGAATTTTTGCTCCTCGGGGAGTATGTAAGAAAATCCACATTTCAATGCACAAAGCAATGAGTTGGTACATTTGATTTCCAATTTCTATTCCTTTGCTTTTCCTTGTGGATGAGCACTTGATGAGGGGATTTTAAACATCAGGTGCAGAGGATGAAGTGGAACAGGAGAAAACAATCAGAAACCACTGTATTAAAAAGTAGGATTGCTACATAGTAAAGGAGGTAGCTGAACAATGACACTTGGGTGATAGACCTTTCAGCTCTGTGCCACTAGTTACTAAAGATACGGGTGAATAAACGATGCATACATATGACAAAGAATTAATATCCATGTACCATGGTTTCTGAAAATAAGAATTTTTTCCAGCTTTGAATATGGTTCTTTGACAAGTGAATTATAGAAAAACCAAATGGAGTGGCCATACATTTAGATGTTGATTTCATTCATCACCATTTTATATAAATTTTTTTTCCAGAAATCACAGGCTAAAAATGCATAATTTCATGGCATCTGTGTTTTCCTATCATATTTTTTTCTGTGAAAACAACTGTCTTTTATTCTCCTGTAGGATATACTATTAGCACTTTATTTTTACATGAGGTTTTAAAAAATATGCTATTATAGTACTTGAAATGTGTAGCTCATTGATAGCATAGAGGAAGCAAAGGTCTTGTAGCTGCAACATGAGATAAATAATAAAAGCCTTAATATTTGAAAACATTTAGAATTCAGGCTGCAAAGTAAATCAGAGAGTGAGGGGGAAATATCTCCAGATATTTACTGTTTGGAAAGTTATTTAACGTTTAGAGCAGGAGATGAAGTAGTATGTATATAAAAAAAAAAAAAAAACAACAACAACAAAAACAAAAAACACTGGACGGGACTAAAGAAAACAAAATCAAGGATCCAACATGTTTTTTGAGAAATAGTAACAAATAAGGAAGAGTAACTTTTTTAAGAAGGGACTGCCTATCACACATATGAAGAAAGCTGAGCGCCGAAGAATTGATGCTTTTGAACTGTGGTGTTGGAGAAGACTCTTGAGAGTCCCCTGGACTGCAAGGAGATCCGACCAGTCCATCCTAAAGGAGATCAGCCCTGGGTGTTCTTTGGAGGGAATGATGCAAAGCTGAAACTCCAGTACTTTGGCCACCTCATGCGAAGAGTTGACTCATTGGAAAAGACTCTGATGCTGGGAGGGATTGGGGGCAGGAGGAGAAGGGGACGACAGAGGATGAGACGGCTGGATGGCATCACCGACTCCATGGACGTGAGTCTGAGTGAACTCCAGGAGTTTGTGATGGACAGGGAGGCCTGGCATGCTGCAGTTCATGGGGTTCCAAAGAGTCAGACACGACTTAGCAACTGAAGTATCACGCATATGAACAGAAAGACTTAAAGCCATCCATAGGGTAGGACCACCCACAGAAGAGCATAAGTTTAGTTTTAAAATGACGAGGAAAGATTAATGATAGTAGCATACAATATGGTTTATCAAGAATCCACAGAGGAGCAGAAGAAAAGTAAAGTGGAAAAATGTACAGTGAACCATGTAAGTAACATACATATTTTTAATGCATATATCATTATTAATAATTATTATATTATTATAATTATTGCTTACTCCAATTTTGAAAGAAGCAATCAATAAAAAGAATCAATGTCAGCTTGGGAAAATGGTCAAGGGATACATTTGTTTAGAATATAATTCCCATAATGATGATTGTGCCATTTATTTCAAAATGAAGTATTTTGGGGATATAACTTTAAAAACCAGTCGTCATGTAGCATATTTAAAATTGTGTCTTGACTCTGTCACTTGCCCCTTGAACGTCTTACGTGTGTGGCTGCACATCTGCATGGCTTCCTGGATGACTGGGACTAAGACTGATAGTAAGTCAAACTTTACAGAAACCTTATGAATTGCAAAGTCCCTTTTTTGACATCCTTTCCATGCAAAAAGAAGGAAGAAACCATTAGTGAGACTGGCTTGGTTGACCTGGTCTACCTGTGAGAGTGTATTTAGCAAGAGGAAGAGTTACTGCATGGCTTAACACATTGGCTCTGGAGTCAGGAGGACCTGAGCACAGACTCGGCTCTTTCAACTCTTCAGCTATATGATGTAGGTGAATTAACTTCAGTTTCTTCATTTTGAATATCAGGACAATAATTCCTATCTCACAGCACCCTTTAGAGACTAAGATTATGAATGTAAAGCACTTAACACAATAACTGGCCCACAGTCAGTGGTCTATGGATGTTTGCACTAGCATTCTCATTTCTCAGCATCACAGGAAGGTCCACAGAAAGGGAAACGTGGGTGACCGAGTGATTCCACCTTTCACCAGATAAAGTAACAGTAGAGTAGGTAGGTCAATCACACTGTGCAAAATAAGCTAAGACTTAAAATACCTCTTCTTTGGCTGGTCTGTTTTCAACTCTAGACTGGTGCTGAAGTGAGCCAGATACCTTATATTTTCAAGTACATGGATTATATTCTTCATGTGACTTACAATGAAGATATACTCACATACACTGAATTCAGATAATTTTCCTTAAAGAACTTCCTATGATGATACATTCTGAGACAGGTAGTGTTATCTTTTCATGCTAAGTTTGGAAATACCATTTTCCAAACACTAAAAACTAATGTTTGTGTACCTTTTTAAAGGGTACAAAATATTGTCATTTTAAAACAGAAATAAAAGATGACACATTATGCTATTTGCTGGCCATATAAATTTACTCATTGAGCTTAAAATTTTAGGGGTTTACACTGCACACCAGTTGAAAATAGGATGGATGAAAATGGAAATTGAATGCAGATAGACAGACAGATATGCTTGTCAGTATCTTGTTTTTCCTGATGTCATTAATTTTTCTATTTGTTCAGCCAACCTTCAGCAAATATTTTTTGAGTTCTTCTTTTGTTCCAAGTATTGGTGTCTGCCATTTTCTCTCTCCAACAACTAAGTAAAACAGTCAAAAATATGTATAATATATGCTGAAGATTTGATATTAAATAACCTCATTTGTTGGCAGCTTAAAGTAAGGTACCAAAATCTGATTCTGGGTAGTGGTTTGACATTAAGAAGAAAAGCAAATCTCTTTCCGAGAGACCTTTGTATAGATAACAAAGAACCTTATTAATATTCCTAAGTTAATGTATACTCATTTTACAAATGACCCAGCCATAGAAATAGCTCATGACAGTTCTTTCATAGCCCAAGGCTACTGCTATGGACATTACTATGAAAATCCTTCGAGCACTTGTTTCAAAGTTAAAAATGAAAACTAGAGGGTGCTCTCTCAGGGGCTGATTCCAACCCTCACAATGTACTCCCTCCAAATATCTGAATTTTATTCTCACTCTCATTAGCCATAGCAGATGAAAGTCTATAACTTAGGGATTACTTTGGGATTATAGAAATGCCATCTTAGAACCAGAAATGACTGCAAGTGTATTACCTTGCTATTAGTCACTTACAGTGAAGAATGAGTTAATTCATTAAGATTACTTCCTCTTAAATAAATAAGAGCAGTACAGATTCTTTGAATATGAGTTTTGATTGACCATAAAAGAAACAAAGAAAATGTAATCTAAGAAATATTGGGGAAGGCAAAGTAGGGCTGAGAAACCTCAAAGAAGGATTAAAGACTTAAAAATACTCTTAAATTTGATTTTCTTCATAGGTGCTTTTTACTGAAAGAAATAGTTATGTATCAACAAAACTGTCTATAAACAACACTAGTTTCTCACTCAATATTATCTGTTTTATTTTTTGTAGAAGAGCTGAAAAGGAAAATGGGGACAAATACAGGATGGGAAAGATGTGTGCAGTTTGGCAAAGACAACTTTGGGATCAGCAATTCTGCATTTAGCAGGAGGTTACTCTCCTCTTTCTCTTCTTGCAACACATCTCTGCAGCACTTTTTCCTTCCAGTAACTAAACCTAGGCAAGACCTTAAAATAGCATAATCAATGTGATGTGTTAAGGAGGCTTCTGTGGGTTGATCTGGAAATTGATACAACTTGTAAATATTAACTCTTTAGGAAGAAATGTAAGTCCAATTTCAACTAGCTTATACAAAGAGCACAATTTCTCATTTGCTGTTTATTCATTCATTAAAACCGGACAACATTTCTATGAGGGAAATATTATTACTAATCCACTTTATACAAATAAATAAAATCCACATGCAAGATTACAGTTCTAGTATAAGGAAGAGTATGGATTAGAACAGTCTTATGGACTCTGTGGGAGAGGGAGAGGGTGGGAAGATTTGGGAGAATGACATTGTAACATGTAAAATATCATGTAAGAAACGAGTTGCCAGTCCAGGTTCGATCCACGATACTGGATGCTTGGGGCTGGTGCACTGGGACGACCCAGAGGGATGGTATGGGGAGGGAGGAGGGAGGAGGGTTCAGGATGGGGAACACATGTATACCTGTGGTGGATTCATTTTGATATTTGTCAAAACTAATACAATTATGTAAAGTTTAAAAATAAAATAAAATTTAAAAAAAAAAAAAAAAAAAAGAACCCAGGTTTTCTTTGACCCCCAAGTTCTCTATTCCATATTGAATTAAACATCAGGAATGAAACCAATACTTGCTGATATTCCAATTGACTATTTGAGACTTTTAACTTTTTCACCCCTCTGCTATTATTTTCTTGACTTTACAAGAAAATAAAGGTTGTTTTGCTGCCCCTTTTTCTGTAAGTGTGTGGCTATCCTGATAGCTATTTTTATTTCTTACTTTGGAGTTTTTCTTTCCTTATTTCTTTGACACGCTCTATTTTATCTAGATTTCCATGCTATTTAAGAAGCCTAAGAACAACCCAATTTAAGCCGCTTAAATTTCCCTGCGTGTTCCATACAAGTACGCACCTACCGACCTCATGAGGTTGCTGTGATGAGTACAACCTGGCATCGTAAGTACTGTTGTTCTCCTTCAGAGACAGGTGCCCTAAAACACAAGCTATTATTATAGCATTTTTCTCTACAGGAGCGCATCTCTTTTTCGCATATCATCCTGACTCAGGAGTGTTAATGGTTAGGCAGCTGCATTCTCTATCTTTGGTTTCATACTTACACAACACAAAGAGCAACAAAAATTTCCAGAACAGCATCTGGCCTAGTAAATTTCAGAACAAAATACAGACTCTTTACTGAGCTCTACAATGACCTTTAGGGATCTGGTCCCTATCCAGACCCCCAGTTTCAGCCTCTGCTATGTTCCCCGTTTTTATTTATATGGTAACAACCACGTTTTGCTTTCTGTTCTTCAACATCTTAAGGCTAATCCTATTTCAGGACCCCTGAACTTGCTGCTATTGTCTTGGATGCCCTCTACCCATCTTTTGGCTCAATAATGCTCATTTTCTAGGACTCAACTCAAATGTCACCTCCTCAGAGGAGCCTTCCCTGACTGTTTTATGTGACATAGCCCTCCAATCCAGTTCCACTCTCCATCACATCACCTCTTTATTCTGTCTTTCATAGTAATCATCACCAGCATCTGCAATTACTTAGTTCATTAATATACTGTTTGGTTTACAGTCCCACCTACCCCTCCTCCCCCGCCCCACAAAAAGAAATAATAATAAGGCTCAATAGTGGCAGGAATCTTTACAGTCTTTATCAGGCTACATGCTATATGCACATCCTAAAGCATGTCTGACACAGATGGGGTACTTAGTATCTGTCGAGCACCATTCTCTATCATGTTTCACACACTGAGCTGGTATGCAGGAGATGTGCTGGAGTAGGGTGAATCTTCTTGTATCTGTCCACATGACACACCATCTTACAGCATCCTGGCTATGGAAGGACCTTTGTGTGCTTAATGACCAGGGATGCTCTACAGATAACTTTGAGAAAAGGTCTTTAATCAATGGCGCTAAGCCACCTACGCTGCCTTAAAATGAAAGCCTAGAGACACCCTAAGACAGGAATACAATCAGCATATGAAACAAATGCACTGCTTGACCAAAAACAAGAAACATCCTCTCACCCACTGACACCTGCCCAAAGGAATACTTGAGATGAGGAAAACATGAAAGCACATTATACAGACCGCATGGGCCTGTTGGTCTTTGTAATAAGGACTGTTATTAGCTAGTGGGGATATAGCCTACAATTATCTGTTCTTCATCTAGTGTGGCAGTGCTTTCACTTGACAGACTTATCATTACAGTTCCTTTTTTTTTTTTTTTTTGATCATTATAGTTTTGGCATAAAGAAACATGAATCTCCATTTTGAACTTCTACTTTATGGGCTTTCATTCTCCCCTCTGAAAATTAAAATTAGCAAGTTGTAATTCACTGTCCCAGTCTTCCTAATAAACGAGCAACCCTAGAGGGCAAGTCAGAGATGCCCAAGTAACAGAATAAATATTCTCAGAAGAAATGCTGAAAAGGCACTGTATCAAGAGGCCATCATAAAGGCACTAATCTACAGGAAAAACCTTGGGGTGAACTAGATGAAGATATACAGGCCACTGGTCATGATAAAAATCCAGAGGCCACAATTCTACCAGCCACACTATCGATCATGAAGAACCTCACTTTAAAGGGAAGAGAAATGGCTTCACCTCTGACTTCTTCATTCCATTTATTTTCTTTGACTAAGTTCTCAGAGGTACAAGCCTGAGCAGTGAGATGGCTACCAAATTTGCCTAACGCTTTGGGGCAGTGGGTAATAATCTCTGAAGGAAGAGAGGCAGTTTCTTCTTGCTCGATCATAAATAAAACTAGGAAGACACTCATATCGTTAAACTGTCTCTTGCACGTGTGTTCAACTGCTCAGTCGTGTCCAACTCTTGTGACCCCATGGACTTAGCCTGGCAGGCTCCTCTGTCCATGGGACTTCCTAGGCAAGAATATTGGAATGGGTTGCCATTTCCTTTTTCAGGGGATCTTCATGATCTAGGGATCGAGCCTGAATCTCCAGTGTCCCCTGCATCAGCAGGCAGATTCTTTATCACTGAGCCATCTGGGAAGTCCAAATTGTATCTTAATTCTATTAAAAAAATAGACATTTTCCCCAAGCAGCCTGGGAGGAACTTACTCTATTAACTTTAAAGGGTGAGGTAAACTTTATCAGTACTTCCTGATACCCGTGCTCTGCAGAAAGTTTTGCTCTCAAAACAAATAGAAGACTCCTCACTATACACTCAGTTTTGGACTTCTGAAATAATTAAATAGGGATTGGTCACTCATAAAAGAAAATGCCAGTCATGCCTAAATTCACTGCTCCTAAGAAATTGGACATACTTTGCTCAGTTAAGTTCAGTTGCTCAGTCGTGTCTGATTCTTTGAGACCCCATGAACCGCAGCATGCCAGGCCTCCCTGTCCATCACCAATTCCCGGAGTCCACCCAAACCCATGTCTATTGAGTCAGTGATGCCATCCAACCATCTCATCCTCTGCCGTCCCCTTCTCCTCCTGCCCTCAATCCCTCCCAGCATCAGGGTCTTTTCAAATGAGTCAGCTCTTCGCATCAGGTGGCCAAAGTATTGAAGTTTCAGCTTCAACATCAGTCCTTCCAATGAACACTCAGGACTGATTTCCTTTAGGATGGACTGGATGGATCTCCTTGCAGTCCAAGGGACTCTCAAGAGTCTTCTCCAACACCACAGTTCAAAAGCATCAATTCTTTGGTGCTCAGCTATACAACTATTTGGGGAAAAATCAAAGTTTTTGTAAGTAACAGCTTTGTTTAATTGCTGGTTCTTACAGGGCTATTTCTTTTCTATTTTCCTTCCCCTTCTCTGAGTATAAAACATTTCTTGGGATACTGGATGTTGAATACTGCTTAAAAATGTTTAAGGGCATAAAAAATGCTGTATATAGATGAAATTCCCAGATGAAGAGCAGCTGTTATTTATGTTGAATTTAAGTTGCTTCGGCAACTCCAACCATATATTTTTATCTCATTTAATTACAGTTTTGAAAATAAAGCCATCATCAAATACACATGCAAGCCATGTGTTTATTCATCATCTATTTAGACTATGCTATGGGGCTGTTTCACCATTCTCTTCACAGAGAGTAATTAGAGATAAAACTTCACTGTGATAAACCTGGCAGTTTTTGGAAATGTCATCACTCAAGCCCCTTGCTTTTAAATACACCCTGGGAACTGAGAACAGATTCATTCAACACCTACACTGGGCCTCTGATGAGTGTCTATCACATGCCAGCCATGGTTTTGGGCACTGGGGTCACACCATTGAAAAACAAAACAAATCTGTCTCCTCAAAGAAGGTAAAGTGTGGGATTTTCCTGGTGGTCCAGTGGTTAAGTATGTGCCTTGCAATGCTGGAGACATAGGTTCAATCCCTGGTTGGGGAACTAAGATCCCACACTCTGCAGGGCAACTAAGCCTGTGCGCCATAATGGAAAGATCATGCGTGCCACAACTAGAAACCAACACAGCCAAATAATAACTGTTTTTTTTTTCTTTTCTTAAAGAGGATAAATTAGATGAAAGGACCATAAACAAAATAAGAATAAATTATGCATAGCATCCTTGAAGGTGATAAGTGCTGTAAAAATAAGTTAGGGAAACAGGATCAGGAAGTGGCAATGAAAACTATAAAAGAGGAAGATAATAGAAAAGTAGGATCTTGCTACTTCCCATCCTGCTTCCAAATGTGGAGAAATAAATCACTGCCCCTCTGCCGACTCAGCTTTTGTCCCCCACTGAGGCTGCAGAGAACAGCTCAAAGTGCCAAGCTGTCCTGATTTAGTTTTGTACTTTCTAATTTCTAACTGAAGTTGAAGCTGCCCTACTTCAGGTAACACCTGAGGAAACTAGTAAATAAGTGTTTTCATCTTCCACCTAAAAGTTTCAAAGAGTGCTTGGCAAAAACAAAAACAAACTTAGATAACTGAAGAAGCAGGAGAAACACCTGAGCAGGCATACTAAATATACACTGATTTCCTAAGGGAAGACAATTCTCCAATGAGTATTGTGATAATTTATGCTCTGCTTTAGATGTAGTTACTCTTTTCTGCCTCAGAAATCCTACAAACTCAGAGAATTTCAGAGGTGGGAAGATCTTCATGTTTGTCTTAGTCTGTTCGAGTTGCTATAACAAATATGCCACAGATGAGGTGCCTTAAACAACAGACAGTTATTTCTCATCATTCTTAACACTGAGACATGTAGGCAGATCTGAGGTCTAGTGAGAAACTGCTTCCAGGTTTGCAGATGCCCATCCACTCACTGTGTCTTCACGTGGTAGAAAGCAGAGAGAGAGAAAGCTCTCCACATCTCTTCTTTAAGGGCACTGATCCATTTATGAGAACACCACCCTCATGACTTAACCACCTCCCAAAGGCTCCACCTCCTTATAATATCACTTGGTGGGTTAAAATGTCAACATATGGATTTGGGGAGGAGACATGAACATTCAGCCCATAGCACCTTCCTTTCTTCAACCTGAACTCCCTCCTTGCCCCTCCCTTCTTTTCTTCTCCTTGTCTTATCTGGTGGGTGTTGTGGAGAATACTATGGTGAATCAAAGTCATTCCTGACCTCAAGAAGTCTACAATTTAGAGTATATAGGAATATAAAGCACACTATTACAAGGTGCAAAGGGAAAAGTCAATGCTGTAGACTGATAGAAATAAAGCAGTATGGAAGTTGGTAAGAAGTACTTTACTGGAGTGATTCATCCAGTCACCACTGCATTTGCGAGAGTGATGGACCCAGGTGTATGGATCTTGGATCTGGGTTTTAATTTAGGTCAATGCCCATGACCTGCTTCCTTTCCATCTCTGTCTCAGCCCTACTGATTCTCCCCACTTTCTCTCTACAGGTCAAAGCTCACAGACAGCACACAGCACTGCCTCACTCTACTGCAATGTGTGACTGGATTCTTATAAGAACTGTAATATTAAGTGTGTTCAGACTGGTTACTCAAACTCATCAAACCTAGACTCTGTCAACCACCGAAACTACTATTGTTCTGGTTTTCACAGGAGACAAAGCTCATTATGCAGCTCGAGCCTTATCTTCAGAGTCATAATCTGCCATCTTTCCATCTTAACAATGTCACTCCTGAGGTCATTTTCTAGTTGAATGTCTCTGGGTGTGTCTCTGTCTCACAACTTTAAGGCAGGAGTTTTCAGAAGATTTCAGCATCATTCCCATTGTTATTTGCAAGAAATCCTACCACAGTTCTACAGCCTCAGTCTCACATGGCACTTGGATTTCCACAGATTTCTTTAAAGACTGTAGATGAAGCTGTAGTTGTAAGGATGCTGCACAGCATTCGGTTCTGTTCAGTTCAGCCCCTCAGTAGTGTCCAACTCTTTGCGACCCCATAGACTGCAGTACGCCAGGCTTCCCTGTCCATCACCAGCTCCTGGAGCTTGCTCAGATTCATGTTCATTGAGCTCGTGATGCCATCGAGTGTTGCACAGCATAACAAGTGATAAACCCACTTTTAAATGTCCCAGAAGCGTGTGTGCGTGTGTGTAGTTGAGTGAGCTAGTGAAGGGATTACAGATTGCTGCTGAGGCAACCTGGGGCTTCAGTCATGATGCAGTGCTCACATCCTTCTTGCTCAGTTGGAAGTGTGGTACTAATTCAGAGATGGCTCTGGATTGCAGTAATAATCACAGTAATGACAGCTAAGGTTTACTGAGTGCTCACTATGTACCAGGCACTGTTTTAAGTACTTTTCAGGTATGAACTCATATAATCCTTTCAACAATACCCATGAAAAGGTACTATTGTAGTCCCTTTTATCTGTGAGGAAATTGAGGCACAGAAACTGAAATCATTCGTTCATGTTCCCACTGGTAGTAAATACTAAGGCCAGAATTCTAACCTAGGTTTGCCTGGTTCCAGATAACCTGATGTTTTTCTTTATTTAGGCTTTTTTTTTTTTTTTTGCATGACACGTAAAGCTCATAAAAGTTCATGTACAGTGAATTATGCAGAGCTTAAAGAATAATAAACTGAACACCTGTGAACCTAACACCAAGATTTACAGATGAAACATTGCCAGGAACTTTGAAGGCCCCTGTGTATTCCTCTGTGATTATTCCTCCACTACTGATTTCATCATTCTGCAATTTTCTTATGCTTTTATCATATATATATATATATATATATATATATATATATACACACACACACACATATTCCTAAACAATCTATTGTTTAGCCTTGAATATAACATGCATTTTATAAAAAAAGGAATTGTATTAACACTAGGTATGCCTCTGAGACTTAGTATTTTTGTTTAACATTATTCCTCTGAGAGGCAATCTCAATGACATAGCTACAGTTCCTTCATCTCATTTAATACTTCCTTGTATGAATTCACCACAGTATCTATATCCTTTTTACTGTCTACAGATAGTTCTTTTTTCTACTAATTTACTATTATAAACTAAATTGCTATGAACACATGTTTCCTGGGAATATTTTCAAGAGCTTCTCTGATCTAGAGAACATTAATCCAGGAGTATAGTAAAAAAAAAAAAACGTTTAAATTTACTAGTTCATAAGAGGTTTATATAATCTGTTTTCTAAAGTGGTTGGGGCAAGGTTTAATATCTTGTCAGCCTGAATGAGACTCCCTCCTGTTTCTCACTAACACCTACCATTTTAATTTTTGTCAATCTGTACCTAAATGGCAATTCATTATTTCTAATTTGCACTTTCTTCAGTTACTAATAAAGCTGTTTTTTCATGTTTACAGGCCACTCACATTTCATCATTCTTAAAAATGCCAATTACTGTCATCTACTTAGTCATCTAGTGCATTTGTATCTTATTCTGACTGATTCATTGCAGTTCTTTACATATTGGGAACCTTGTGTTTGTCAGTTCTATTTTTACAATTATCTTTCTGCTCTATGACTTCCTTCCTTGACTCTGTTTCTAGTGCTTTTTCATGAATGGAAGTCTTCTGAATGTATCGATCTTTTCTTTATGGTGAACATCCTTAGTTTCCCACCTAAGAAACTGTTGTTGTTGTTCAGTTGCTAAGTCATGTCCAGATCTGTGAGACCCCATGAACTGCAGCATACCAGTCTTTCCTGTCCTTCACTATCTTCCTGAGTTTGCTCAAATTCATGTCCATTGACTCAGTGATGCCATCTAATCATCTCATCCTCTTGCCCTTCACCTCTTGCCCTCAATCTTTTTCAGCATCAGGGTCTTTACCAATGAGTTGGCTCTTCGCATCAGGTGGTCAAAATACTGAAGCCTCAGCATCAGTCCTTCCAATGAATATTTAAGGTTCATTTCCTTTAGGACTGACTGGTTTGATCTCCTTGCTGTCCAAGGGACTCTCAAGAGTCTTCTCCAGCACCACAGTTGCTGCTGCTGCTGCTGCTGCTAAGTTGCTTCAGTCGTGTCCGACTTTTTGCGACTCCATAGACGGCAGTTGGAAAGCATCAATTTGGCGCTCAGCCTTCTTTATGGTCCAACTCTCACATCCATACATGATTACTGAAAATACCATAGCTTTGACTAGACAGACCTTTGTTGGCAAAGTCATGTTTCTGCTTTTCAATACACTCGGTTTGTCATAGCTGTCCTTCCAAGGAGTAAGCATCTTTTAACTGTGTGGCTGCAGTCACCATCCACATTGATTTTAGAGTCCAGGAAAATGAAATTTTACATTCCCTTCATTTTCCCCATCTACTTGCCATAAGAAACTGTACTTTATCTGAAAGTCATAAAGACTATGACTTTAGTCTCTGTTGTTTTGGTTTTTAAAATGATTAAAGTTTTGTTATTTTCATTTAAGTCCTTGCACTCAATCATAGCACAACACGCTCAGGTGTGCTCAACACTATCAACAAGCAGTTCTCAGCACTGATAGAAACATTGACTTAGTGAATATTGAACCATTGTTCCAAGAGGAAATACAGGGTTAGGTTTCTGTGAGTCTTTGGTCTCAACAGTTTCAACAACTGTTCAATACATAACCTTATTTATGTGAGTTTATATTGAAATGTACCTTTTAAAATACAGAATGTTAATTCATTAACACCAACAGCTCTATCATTCATGCTGGAATAAAGCTTATCCAACACAGGTAGACACAGCTCAACCTTCTCGTGCTCAGGAACACCAGACAGCACTAAAGTGCTATATCGTGGGCTATTTCAAGCAGCAAAATTACCAATAAAGAGCACAAAAATGCAAAAAAAAAGCATGACACTGACTGACTGCCAAAAGGACCCTGTTTATAGTATGAGAGTTGAACCAAGAAGGCAAAAAATCACACCTCGTTAAACCTCAACAGGAAAAAGTGTTTGTAGGATGACTCAAGTATTTTCTGCTCTGCACATGTCCATAAATGACAAGGAGAGCGCTGGGAGTATTGATTTCAGGGTTACAGATAAATTTCGCAGATCATCCATGTGGATACTGACATCTAGTTCAGGGCTGGATAGTTGTAAGTGAAAGTGTTAGTCATTTAGTCCTGTCCAACTCTTTGCAATTCCATGGACTGTTGCCCACCAGGCTCCTCTGTCCATGGGATTCTACAGGCAAGAATACTGGAGTGGATAGCCATTCCCTTCTCCAGGGGATCTTCCCGACTCAGGGATCGAACCCAGGTCTTGTGCATTGCAGGCAGATTCTTCACCATCTGAACCACCAAGGATACTTCTTAGGCATTCGATGAATATAATAGTTAAATACTTAGTATCTTACACAGAATTTAGATATGGGCAATAAGAAATTCTATTCTCTTAGGCTATGTTTCAGATAAAATAATAATGATAAAGACAACGCTGGTGATGATAATAATAAAAATGATAGCAAAAATTAAGCAATGATGACAAAAATAACATTAAAACTATGAGATATTACAATACCACCTGAGAAGCAATACTAAAAGTAGCAGCAACTAAACCAATGATGATGCTTCCTCATAATTTTATAGCACTCTTAAAAACTTATTTTATTTTTGTTGAGCTTTCCTGAATTTGGGACCACGTTAATTATGAAAGGCATCTGAAATCATATATCCACATGAATATAGTCCTTCACAATGGACTTCCTAGGATGTGCATATTTTTTTTGTCCAATTTTTTTTAAAACTGTGGTACAATATATGTAACATAAAATTTCCCTTCTTAAATATTTTTAAGTATATAGCTCAGTGGTATTAAATACATTCACAATGTTGTACAACCACTATCACTATCTATCTACAGAGCTCTTTTCACCTTGTTACGCTTAAGTTTTATACCCATTAAACAATAACTACCTACTTCCTCCTCCACCTAGACTGTGGCAACTAACATTCTACTTTTCGTCTCTGTAAATCTGTATAGTATTTATTTTTAACAAGTAAATAAAAAACACTTTTATTCACAAAAACTCATTTGATCATTAAAGCATCTCTCTGATGTAGTCAAAAGACGGCATTATTAACTGCACTATATAGAAGACATTTGAAATTCTTGCTCAGAGTTAAGCCTCTAATAAGTAAATGACACAGTTGTTTGCATATTTTGGCTACTGTGACCAATGCTGCAATGAATATGGGAGTATAGACATCTCTTTGAGATCCTTTGTTCATTTAAGTATCTTTCAACAGCTTCAAGGATAAAGAAGATATGAAACATACACATAAATGTATATTATACTTATATAAAATAGACAACGGAAGGGCTGATGCTGCAGCTGAAGCTCCAACACTTTGACCACCCGATGCGAAGAGCAGATTCACTGAAAAGATCCTGATGCTGAGAAGGACTGAAGGCAGCAGAGGGGAATGACAGAGGATGAGATGGTTAGATGCCATCATTGAGTCAATGGACATGAGTTTGAGCAAACTCTGGGAGATAGTGAAGGACAGGAAAGCCTGGTGTGCTGCAGTCTATGGGGTTACAAAGACTCGGACATGACTTAGCGAATGAACAACATGAGAAAAAAAGGAAACCCTGATATTTGTGACAAAATGGATGGCCCTTGGAGCATCATGCTAAGTGAAGTAAGTCAAACAGAGAAAGACAAATACTGGTATAGCATCACTTATTTGTGGAATCTAAAAAAGCCAAATTCATAGAAACAGAGAGTAGAATAGAGTTGACCAGGGGCTGGGAGGTGGGGGAAATAGGGAGATGCTGGTCAATATTTGGATACATGCATCAAAATACTTCTGGAGAAATATTTACAATATGTATCAAAAGCCTTAAAAATGTTAACCAATTGATTCCATTTCTAAAACTTGTCTTAAGGAGAAATCCAATTTGTACCTAAAGACTTATGTTCAAGGATATTCTCCATACCATTATAACAATAGCAAGTTGTAAACAAACCATAAGTTCTACGATAGTGAGTTATATAAATAAACACTGCTTCATTCACTGGATGGAATTCTATAAACTATGAAAAAATAAAAAATTCAAAGAAGTAAAAAAAAGTATACAAACTTCCAGTTATAAGATGGCTTAGTTCTGAGGATCTAATGTACAGCGTGGTGTCTTGTCCATGGCATACTGGACTATGGTGACTATAACTAGCAGTACCATATTATATTCTTGAAAGTTTTTGAGATCTTAAATGTTCTCACTACAGAAATAAATGTAATTATGTGATATGACTGATGTGATAGAAACATTAGTGAACCATATGGTAGCAATCGTTTTGCAACATATAAGTGAATCACATCAACCTGTGGTACACTTTAAGCTTACATGATGTTATTTATCAGTTACATCTCAATAAAGCTGGAAAAAAAAACAGTAAATGATCTGAAACTAGAATCCAAAACACTTTGAGAGGAGACTCTCAGCAAGATCCCTGGGGGTAATAATAACGTCTCACATGTTAGGTTCCAAAAACTTATCTCAGTGTTCTGATGGTGTAGCTGCTGCTAAGTCACTTCAGTCGTATCCGACTCTGTGCAACCCTAGAGAAGGCAGCCCACGAGGCTTCCCCATCCCTGGGATTCTAGACATGCCATGAAATACTGTACTTAACTATGGTGATGATGACAGCAGTGTTGCATTGGATTAAAGGATAGAACCTTGGTATTTTAAAATAGGGACCCACTTTTTTGAATGCTCTGTTTTCCTCCCCTGAAGAAAGTCTTCATTATCTTACCAAATTCATTAGAAGAAAGAAAAAACTATCTGAAGAAAGTGACATACTGTGTCTAGAGTGATACGTTAGGCTATGAAGAGTCAACAATCCGGTTCAACTGTGTTATTAATATTGCTCCTCCTGATTAGTGTTAATTGGAATATTTTAATTGGTGCAATGTTTTACTGCTTTCACAGCTTGAGTGAGCTGAAGTGAAGAGAACAATTTTTCAATAATGAAAACTAACAAAAACTACCCTGATCTTACTCAGTTCTACATGAACATATTGTGACAAACAGCACACACTGGCTGTACTACAAAACAGGATGAAAATCATGTTCATTTGCTCTATTCTTTTAACATGTGTTAATAGAGGAGGGCATGGCAACCCACTCCAGCTTTCTTGCCCGGAGAATGCCATGCACAGAGGAGCCTGGCAGGCTACAATGTATAGGGTTGCAAAGAGTTGGACACAACTGAAGTGACTTAGTACACACACAGTGCCTTGCTTAATACAATCCTTGGGACACAGAAATGAAGAAATTAGACAAATATTCCTGTGCCTGTAGAATTTACATCTAAGCCAGGTGAAGCTGCATGATAATAAACATAATACATTTTAAATTATAGAGTAGGTTAGAAAGTAATGATGCAGTGGGAAAAAGAAAACAAAACAAAACAAGAAACACAACAGGGCAAGAGGGACTGGTAGAGCTGGGATGATGGAGGAAGGCTGGAATTTTTAATGGGCTCAGGGTGACCGAGCAAGACGATGATGATATTGGAACAAAGAGTTTCAGTTTTGATAATTAACAGTGAGGTACTTAATCAGGTGGTATTTAGGGGAAATCATTCCAGCTAAAAGAAGAAGCTCTCAAAGGAAGGATCCTGAGCGTGTTTTAGGGACTTTAGGGAGCCAGCCTGGCTGGGGGATAATAAGTGAGGGAATAATAAGTGAGGGAACGAGCAGTCGGGAGATGGAGTCGGGACTATACTGAGGGTGGATGACCTTGTGGGGTCATGTAGATGCCTGTAAGCTCCTTGGCTCCTATTCTGAGTGAAACTGGAAGCCACAGCAGGTGTCTGAGAAGACTGACCTGGTTTGACTTATGGTTTTGTGGTTAGTCAACTCGATTCTATTCAACCAGGATGACTGCCTATTATACCCCTGCTGGAGTGCTAAGAAATGAAAGATGTAAAGATAAATTAAGATAACACTGCTGCCCTTGAAGAGTCCCTCATCTTGTATGGAAATGTGGATAATCACCTGATTCAAAACGGACAATGGCAAGAGCTTTAGCAGATGTGTGAACCAAGTGCTGTGGGATTACAGAGGAGAAAGCAAATTACTGTTCCTGCAGGAAAAAATATAATAACACAGTATATAACATTCAGTCTTGAGCTGGAAAAAAACTAAGATTTCACGAGGAGAAAAAAATTAAGATTTCAAAAGGAGAAGAAAGAAGAAAGAGAATGCTGGGGTAAAGGACAGCTTGCACAAAGATCAAGGGGCATTAAAGCATTCAGTGTGGTCACTGATGGCAGTGAGGCATCAGCACGAAAATAAGAGGCAAGATGCTAGAAAGGTAGGTAAAGGTCAGAGTGCAGACACTGTTATCACCCTGGAATTGTATTTTGTTTCCCACAGAGTAATCTGATAAAACAGAGACGCTTTAAAAATGGTTTGTGGTTAGCTGCAAAAGGTAAAAATGTATATTGATCTCTTAGAGATTTACTGTTCACAGTACCGAAAAAAATCCAAAGTAAAGGATTTTTTAAAAACTTTACTCAATCCATTATTCCCTAAATTTATTTGAGTCCTGTACACTTTGGAGGTGTCTTTATTAGCATCCTATAGTATAGGAGTTCAGCATTTTGGGAAACAGCCCCACAAACAATAAGGGATAGAGTAGGAATTTGAGTGTGTGGTGCGGGGGTGTTGTGGACAACTTGAGAGTTATCAGGATTTTGAAAAGTTAACTCCAGGAATGGTCTGAACTCTTAAGGATGAATACTTTGGGGATATTGCAACAGAATAGGATGAAGCTAAAAATAAATGCAAAGGTATTTGCCATCCTTCATTTAATCTCTTCCAGAGAACTTTAAAGAACACAATCTTATATAAGAACTTAAGCAATTAACATTTCTTCTGATAAGTCTTAGAGAACGAAGCTGAAACACAATGCAAACTGGTAATACTTATTCATCTTTATTCAGAACACTGGTACTAGCCTAAATTAGATTTCATTGAATTAATGTAGCAATGAGAAAACTTGGGGGTATATTTAGCTTGTGTATTAAGTATGGATTTTATTTTTAGATTCCAGCTTTTCATTTCCATTTTTTCCCTCAGAGAAGTAAGGGCACATTAAAAACCATGTTATGGAATTAAAAAAGGATACTGAAAAGTGAATTTAATCAAGCGTATTTTTAGATCAGGGAATGCCAAAAGATTCTGCTTGATTGGCTTTAAGATAACTCAAGTTCATGTCAGCCATACTGATGAGTTCTTCAACTTTCCACATTTTGGTTTCTTGAAAACTTTCAGATATAATTCCAAAAGAGACATCTCAAAATAAGGACGAAGAAAGGTAACAGCTACCAAGGTCAGTCTGTTCAAGTTATGGTATAGCTTGTTTAAGTCCCTATTTTTTTTTTAACCAAAACCAAGTACATAATGAAATTGAAATGCATTTGGATTTAATTTAGAAGAAAAAACAAACACAAATTTAACTCCTACATCTAAGTGTCAAGAAAGCACTGAACAACAATTCTATAGTGAGAACAAAACATCCTGTTCTTTCCTCCAGCTGTTTCTGTGATTAACGAAAGGATAAGAAAAGTAATTTTCAGAATTCTGAGAGTCGTCTAAATTTTCTGCAGTAATGAACACATAAGAATTAGGTGCAATGAGAAGATTATTTTGTCCACAATCAAATTTTACATAAATCTGATTGAAAAAAGAAAGTGAAGTCACTCAGTCATGTCTGACTCTTTGCGACTCCTTGGACTGTAGCCCACCAGGCTCCTCCGTCCATGGGATTTTCCAGGCAAGAATACTGGAGTGGGGTGCCATTGCCTTCTCCAGGAGATCTTCCCAACCCAGGGATTGAACCCAGGTCTCCCGCATTGTAGGCAGACGCTTTACGTCTGAGGCACCAGGGAAGTGATCACACATACTATTTTTGTATAAAAAACAAATCTGAATCAAAAGATATCTTTCCATTACTAGAAAAAAAGCCTGCTATGAGTAACATTATGTTTAAAATCTATTTAATATAATGTATTATAGAGGGTCCCATTCCTTGTGGGAGTACCACCTAAGTTATGGTGAAAAAAGGTAAAGTGACTCCATCAAATTCCAGTCATACAAGTTCTTCTCCATTCTTGAGAGCAGAAAAGCAAAGAACACAATGCACCCTTTGTACCAGAGCCTGGAGAGAGGGGAGGAGGATGGATGCCTGAGTCCTTCACCCACTCACTATCCCTTAAACCTTGGGCTATGCCCAAACCTATGCCAGCCCTTTATCTGGGTGTAAGGTTAAAGTGTCCACCTGCCAGTTCCAACTTTGATATTTAACCTGCCGAATCTGGATTATTTGTCCATGATGATGATACTTTTAACATATTAACCTTCTCAGGTTAATCACTTAAATATCCAGTGGATTAGATTTAATAATTCTTCCTGAAACCAGCAGAACATCATCAAACTTGCAAAATGGAAATTTGGGTATCACATGGGACTCTACTTAACCTTGCGCAGAGAATGACAGCATTGCAAGTTTTCAAAGGACTCAAGAGATCATTTATTGCCATTCCTAAAGGAACCAAAAGCTGAGAGCTGTTATGTGATTTGCTTCAAGTGCCCTGTTTGTCACAGAGCTGGGATTAAAACCCACGTTGACATTTTTCCTGCTTTTCCACTCCATGATGTTGTACAGTGCTAATGTTTCTTGCATTATTATTAATGTTTGTTTCTGAGAGCAATGATTTTCCTGTGAGCAAAAGGGGCTTTATCATCAAATGAGTATTGGATTTTTCTATTTCCCATATCTCCTACCTGGGATATACAATGCACACTGCAGCATCAAAGGCTCTCAGAAGTCCTGAAGAAAAGAAAGCTATGAACTGGCTCATTGCTGATCTCTCTTGAATCAGTGTCCTCCTCAGCATACACTGAAAACAGCTACAGTGGAGCATCACAGTCATTTTTCACTAATGGTTAGGGTTCCAGACATTATTTGCAGAGGCTGAAATATTTTTTGATGACATAATCAACTTAGAGGATGAGAATCTGAAAAATACAGCACATGTTTTTCATTATTTGTCCCAAACTACTGAAAGAGGTGAATGGACAGAAAGATATATCTGAAACGATGGTGGATTTGCAACATGTTACATTTTCCAGTGATGTAAACTTTGTGTCATAAATTGACAACAACAAGATGTGTGGCACTGCATATTTTTATTTGGTATTCCCAACTAGCAACAGAACCAGACATGGAACAACGGACTGGCTCCAAATTGGGAAAGGAATATGTCAAGGCTGTATATTGTCTCCCGGCTTACTTGTATGCAGAGTATATCATGCAAAATACTGGGCTGGATGAAGCTCAAGCTGGAATCAAGATTGCCAGGAGAAATATTAATAACCTCAGATATGCAGATGACACCACCATTATGGCAGAAAGTAAAGAGGAAATAAAGAACCTCTTGATGAGGGTGAAAGAGGAGAGTGAAAAAGCTGGCTTAAAACTCAACATTCAAAAAACTAAGATCATGGCATCTGGTCCCATCACTTCATGGCAAACAGATGGGGAGAAAGTGGAAACAGTGACAGATTTTATTTTCTTGGGCTTCAAAATCACTGTAGACAGTGGCTGCAGCCACAAAATTAAAAGACACCTTCTCCTTTGAAAAAAAGCTATGACAAACCTAGACAGTGTATTCAAAAGCAGAGACATCAATTAGCTGACAAAAGTCCACAAGTCCAAGCTATGGTTTTTCCAGTAGTCATGTACGGATGTGAGAGACCTTAAAGAAGGCTGAGCACCGAAGAATTGATGCTTTTGAACTGTGGTGTTGGAGAAGACTCTCAAGAGTCCCTTGGACAGCAAGAGGATCAAACCAGTCAATCCTAAAGTAAATCAACTCTGGATATTCATTGGAAGGACCGATGCTATAGCTGAAGCTCCAATAATTGGCCACCTGATGCAATGAGTTGACACATTGGAAAAGACCTTGATGCCAGGAAAGACTGAGGGCAAGAGGAGAAGGGGGCAACGAAGGATGAGATGGTTGGATGGCATCACTGAGTCAATGGACATGAGTTTGAGCAAACTCAGGGAGATAGTAAAGGACAGGGAAGCCTAGCATACTGCAGTTCATAGGGTTTCAAGGAATCAGACACAATTTAGTGACTAAACAACAATAACAATTCTCAACTAGTAATAACCTACCAGAAAAGTGGGAGACAGCAGCTGGTCATTTTTCTCAGATATGAATATGAGTCAGTCATTCTTAAAGTCTCATACATAGTAGTGGGTTACCTGAATGTTACATGAGGCCTTTCAACTTCCCAGAACCTGTAGTTCATGACTTTGCTGTTCTCTTCTTATTGTATATTCAGAAACCACAATCAAGGATAGAAGTGGTTACCATTTTCCCCTGTTATTTTTCCCATGTTGCATGGAATGAGGTAATGCCATCCTGGTAGCCACAAACAAGGTTACCACAAAGATCTGGAAATTTGACAGCTGAAACAAATCATTCTTGGGAACTGTAAATTAGAAAAAAATACTTTTTAAAAGTCCTTGAAATAGCTGTGATCGAGAATCGAAAAGAAAAATCACTTAGGTTTTCAATATCTGCAACTCTACTTGGTTAAACCACATCATGCCATTTTTCATGAAGGCAATTACCAATAATTAAGGGTCGTGAATCTCAAAGTAAAACCCCAAATCCCTTTCTCCATTACATATGGAAATAAGCCAAATGGTTATGGAAACAAGCTAGAAAGACTTTGCCACAGCACTAACAGTAGGACAAGGACAAAGCTGGCTCTTGGACCTCACCTGACAAGATTTCGTAGGTTAATAAGAGACCTTAATGGGCTTGCAGAAGAGATAAGATGATCAACCAGCCTTCCTAAAGCTACAAAGAAATAAGCAGAAGTGTGATAGGAATTGAGAGTAAAATGCATGACCTCTGTTCTCAGGAAGTAAACCTATTTCCATTTAGGATGAAACTAATTGTGAAGTTTTTTTTTTGTTTTCATTTGAATTCCAACATCCTGTTTACAGGATTTTATACAAGGTTAGCTTTCTTCATTCCATTGCCTGTAATGTGGAAATAATTCAGCAACTGCATTTACTGCTCCTTGGTAACCATAATGAAAACAAGAATACTTCCCCAAGGAGGTTCCAAGTCTCCGGTCATCACGGGTGTGACAAAGATGGCCTTATCCTTTATGAAAGCTATGCTCTGCCTTGCAAATCTTTATTCACCAGGGAAATGTTCCCATGAACACCATATTTCAGAATCTATGTTATAAAACTGCACAGTATATACACCCTTAAATATAGCCCTGTATTAATTTTGTGGGGTTTATTGTTATTGGATTCATTTAAAACCTAAGAACCTAAACAAAAGTCCTCTCACTCTCCCCCCCTCTCTCTGGGGATGGAAGATACTGAGTTAAAACAAAACACACTTTAATATTAGAAGTGAGCAGTAAGTGAATGAATTGCTTGTGACAGGTGTCTCTTAACAAGACAGTTTCTATAGCTGATTCTTCGTGAAGCACTTCCACATTTAGCTGAATAATGTTATCCAAATCTGAGTGTGTTTACTTCCGCTGGCTGTCTAGCGTTTTTGCTTAGGAAGCTCACAGCCAGAATTAGTATATTTTCAGCTATAAACTAAAAGATGAATGTATAAGTTGGGTTTAGATACTTTAAAACCATCTCAATCAAAACTAAGAGCAGTATTAATATTCTAGCAAATTCATATAAATTTTTTTCATCCAGGAGGACTGTGAGTCTTCAGATGAACCTATCAGTGAAATATATATAAAAAACAACCATGATCAACACAGTAGCTGTTGGTATAGATTTCTATTGTTTGACTACAGTGGTTCAACATTTCTTACTGCAAAACAGTGTTCAGCTGGGACCCCTACTGACAGAGCACGAGACCATCTACATTTATGGAGATCAGGTAGAGCCAGCTGAATGAGGGCTCCAAGAAAAGGATATGTTCACATCCTAAACCCCAGAATCCATGAATGGACTATTTGGAGAAAGTGTTGGCAAATGTAGTTAAGGATCTCCAGATGAGAGGATTATCGTGGATTACCTGGGTAGGACTTAAATCAAACGATAATGTCTTTAATAACAGCGAGGGAGAAGAAGAGGAGATAGACACAGAGGAGAAGGTGAGGTGAGGAAGAAGGGATGATGTGGCCACAAGCACAGGGAAGCCAGGGCTGTCACCAGGGCTGGAAGAAGCAAGGGACAGATTCTCCCTTAGAGCCACCAGAGGGAGTCCGTTCCTACCAAGTTTTGGACTTTCAGGCTCCAGAACTGCAGGAGAGCAAACTGCAATGGAGATACTGCTATGGCACCTCCAAGAAATGAACACACCAGGTGTGTATCCTTCTGCTTTGTGAACTTGGGGGCAGAGTTACTAGATTTGTGCTGGTTTCAGTTACCTTCTCTTTTAAAAAGTTGTTTCTGAACTAACTGATGAAAATTATAATAATAAAAAATAACAACCTCATCATTACCATGTGGCTAGATCCTTACAGTTATCCTGCCTGTTGTATTATAAAACTTATTTTAACACTAATCTCAGAGCAGTCAAGTGACTCATCCTTGTGAAAACAGAGAGCCTGCAGAAACTCAACACTTGATCTTCCTTTTCTCCCCTTTGTTATTCAATATATAATGTGTTTTAACAGAATGCAATAATGCCATTTTTAGCAACATGGATGAACCTAGAGATTGTCATACTGAGCGAAGTAAGTTAGAGAAGGAGAAATATCATATGGCATCCTTTATATGTGGAATCTAAAAAGAAATAATACAAATGAACGTATTTAAAAAACAGACTTACAGACTTAGAGAATGAACTTATGGTTACCAGGGGGCAAGAATGTAGCGAAGAGATGGTTAGGAAATTTAGGATAGACATGTACACACACTGCTGTATTTTGGGCCAAAGAACTAAATAGACTTTTCTCCAAAGAAGACATACAGATGGCTAACAAACACATGAAAAGATGCTCAACATCACTCATTATCAGAGAAATGCAAATCAAAACCACAATGAGGTACCATTTCATGCCAGTCAGAATGGCTGCGATCCAAAAGTCTACAAGCAATAAATGCTGGAGAGGGTGTGGAGAAAAGGGAACCATCTTACACTGTTGGTGGGAATGTAAACTAGTACAGCCACTATGGAGAACAGTGTGGAGATTCCTTAAAAAACTGGAAATAGAACTGCCTTATGACCCAGCAATTCCACTGCTGGGCATACACACCGAGGAAACCAGAGTTGAAAGAGACACGTGTACCCCAATGTTCATCACAGCACTGTTTATAATAGCCAGGACATGGAAGCAACCTAGATGTCCATCAGCAGATGAATGGATAAGAAAGCTGTGGTACATATACACAATGGAGTATTACTCAGCCATTAAAAAGAATACATTTGAATCAGATCTAATAAGGTGGATGAAACTGGAGCCTATTATACAGAGTGAAGTAAGCCAGAAAGAAAAACACCAATACAGTATACTAATGAATATATATGGAATTTAGAAAGATGGTAACGATAACCCTGTATGCAAGACAGCAAAAAAGACACAGATGTATAGAACAGTCTTTTGACTCTGTGGGAGAGGGAGAGGGTGGGATGATTTGGGAGAATGGCATTGAAACATGTATAATATCATATAAGAAATGAATCACCAGTCCAGGTTCGATGCAGGATACAGGATGCTTGAAGCTGGTGCACTGGGATGACCCAGAGGGATGGTATGGGGAGGGAGGTGGGTGGGGGGTTCAGGATTGGAAACATGTGTACACCCATGGCGGATTCATGTTGATGTATGGCAAAATCAATACAATACTGTAAAGTAATTAGCCTCCAATTAAAATAAATAAATTAAAAAAATAAATAAAATGGGTAACCAACAAGGTCCTACTATATAGCACAGGAAACTCTACTCAATGTTATGTGCCAGCCTGGATGGGAGGGGAGTTTGGGTGAGGATGGATACATGTATATGCATGGTCCTTTTGCTGTCCACCTGAAACTATCACAACATTGTTAATCAGCTACACTTCATTATGAAATAAAAAGTTTAAAAATATATATAATATTTTAGGACACTGGGATTGTGATTATTCTGGTGACATGGAATTCAGAGTCTAGCAGGGAAGATGAATATTAAATAAGCAACTAAATCCAATCTTATTTCAATTTTATAATTAAACGACAGTTCCCAAGCGGCTCAGTGGGTAAAGAATCTGCCTGCAATGCAGGAGACCCAGGTTCAGTCCCTGGGTCAGGAAGATCCCCTGGAGAAGGGAATGGCAAACCCACTCAAGTATTGTTGTCTGGGAAATCCCATGAACAGAGGAGCCTGGTGGGCTACAGTCCATGGCATTTGGGTCACAAAGAGTCAGACACAACTGCAGCAACTGAGCACGCATGCCGTAACTTCAAATTGGTGCTGACAGATGCTGATTGTCCTCAAGTATTTATCTATTTCATGTATAAAATTTGCATCAAAGAGAAGATCACTTTTTTTGGAAAGAAAGGCAGTCAAGAAAATGTAGATGTAATGGCTGGCAGGGAAAGACAACTCATTGGCCATCCTCTGAACCGCTTTTCTGGGAGGTAGACAGGTCTGTGATAAACACTAAACTCGCTCTGCTACAACTGAAGGCACTGGACAAACCCATGCAATACTTACAGAAAGCAAAGTGATTTTCCTGCAGTTAAGACTTGGAGGCTGCTTTGCCCAGCATTTAAACAGAAAGTTCTCAAGCAGAACACCTCACAGCAAGCTTGTCAGCTGGGAGCCCGAGTAGCATGGCGCACATCTGCCCACGTAGGCCCTCGCTCTGTCACGCTTGACCAGCCCTGCTCCTCTGCCTTCTGGGGATGTGGTAAAGTGACTATCCCTGAAGATCTTTTGGGGGAAAAAAAATAGCAAGCATCTGTCCTAGATGGCGGGTCATATACCTGATGGAGGCAGTGAGCTGGCCCAGTTGATCTCTTGAGATCTAGCATGGCTTGATGCCTCCCTGTTTAGTCCACTCAGCCACAACAAATCCCTTAGATGGTCTGGGACTCCAAAGAGTGACCTAGCAAAGTGGCGACATTTAGAAGACAAGAATCTGATAAACTCAGGTTCCAATTCTAACTCTCTGCCCTTGGCTTTCTTGTTTTTAAAAGAGATAATGAATTTTCCCCCTAAATATAAAGTGAGATTATTATGGTAAATTGTGGAACCTGGCATCTGGTGAATGTAAAGTGCCAAAGGGCAATTATATTCATCATTGCTGTTAATTCTGCCTTCACAAAGAAAGAGCTTCCTCATATTTATTGTTGGTGTTTAGTCTTTAAGTCATTTCTGACTCTTTTGTGACCCCACGGACTGTAGCCCACCAGGCTCCTCTGTCCATGGGATTTCCCAGGCAAGAGTACTGGAGTAGGTTGCCATGCCCTTCTCCAGGGGATCTTTCTGGCCCAGGGATCAAACCCACATCCCTTGCATAAGCAGGTGGATTCTTTACTACTGAGCCATCAGGGAAGCCCTCTTCAACTGTAAATTCTACCAAGTGGCTGGAAACCATACACAATTTCCTAGTCTGATATGTTTCAGAATCACAGGTCAGGTTCAAAGTGAAAAATCCACTCTTCATCTTGCAACCAGATATATGCCTTTATGAGTCTCTCTGAGTTTGTTTCTTTCCCCTTTCACATCTCTGCACTATTCTTTGGGATCCCTCTGTTTTATATCAGAAGGAAACTTCTGCGTTGTACCCATCTGGGTAACCAGGTCAATGCTAAGACTTCTCAGGTGTGGCTTTAAGAGTGATAGTGGTATAATAATAACTTGTGAAGATAAGACACTTCACACATGCCGTATCTTTATCCTTGCAACTGTCCCATGGGTTAGTTGCTGTGATTATCATCATTATTATTATTTCAGAGATGAGGAAACAGATTCAGAGTAAGGGACCTGCCCAGAAGCATACAGATACAAAGAGGACTCAAAATTGGATCCTACGCAGTCTGCTTGGAGAGACTTCCTTCAAATGATCAGGCAAATTCCTAGGGATCTTATGTCAGTATAATTAAGACAAGATGGACACAACATCACACACAGTGAAGATCTACCTGATTATACATCAGGGGACATCTTAAAGGCATAAATAGCTAAATACATGTGGTGGACAGACAGGATCAGAACTTTTTTTTTCCCCCTTTCTTATTACATCTCTCAGAAAACTGATATGCTGAACTTTTCAGACATCTTTGTCTCTAAGAGTTTTTTTTTTTCTTTAAGGGAAGAGTTTCTTGTAATTTCTTAAATGACTACAGTGGTTCTGTTCTCCTCCTGACCCTGGGAATTTGGACCGGGCTTCCGTGCTGGCCGGAGGGATCCTAGATTCTAACAAAAGCCCTCTGGATACTGAGCTTTAACGGTTTTTCCATTTAAGGGTTGACATTCTAATGACTTCTTTCTTAAAGCCTTTGAGGATGAATGCTTTCTAATTTGACCTTTGAAATAGAAGCTTTGTATAAGATTACAGTTTAATTGCAAAAGAATTTAGAAAGATATAGCACATTCTCTAAAAGATGGAGGAGAATCATTACCCAAATAACGGTGTTTAAAAAATTATCCTGTCACTGATTCTTCTTCTGTATATGTGTATTTTGAATATCTTAACTTAATAATAATGTTGCAAATAGGTATCTGTATCATTTGAGAAATCAATTATTTATATTGTGACATTCCATTTTATCTTTATATTATGAGGTGGTGAATAATCCATCAGTTTATATTTCACTGGGTTTCATAACCTCAAATTGTATGATACACTGAAATGAATGGGTGCCTGGAATAAGGGAGGCCAGAGACATAGGACAATTTGCAGTTCAGAAATTGGTCTCGAGCCATCCATGATTTCTCCACTAGCAGGTGCCTGCCGACACTTTTGCAGTGTGGCCCACTGCACCTCTTTCCCTGAGAAGAGAGACATGTTAGCTACTCTTTCACCAATCAGTTTCCTTGCCAGTGATGTGAAATTCATTAGAGATGTTAGCTACTGTCCTAAAGAAAGAGGAATCTCACCTCACTTTTCCCCAAGGTGGGAGACATTTCAAATGCTAAGACTGTTTAGAATTATGAGATAGCAAAAGAGACACTGATGTATAGATCAGTCTTATGGACTCTGTGGGAGAGGGAGAGGGTGGGGAGATTTTGGAGAATGGCATTGAAACATGTATAATACCATGTATGAAACGAGTTGCCAGTCCAGGTTCGATGCACGATACTGGATGCTTGGGGCTGGTGCACTGGGACGACCCAGAGGGAGGGTATGGGGAGGGAGGGGGGAGGAGGGTTCAGGATGGGGAACACAGGTATACCTGTGGCGGATTCATTTTGATATTTGGCAAAACTAATACAATATTGTAAAGTTTAAAAATAAAATAAAATTAAAAAAAAAAAACAATCAAAAAAAAAAAGAAGAATTAGAAACAGAACAGGTGAAAAAGAGCCTTTCATTTTAGACACTCACTAAGTCATCGAGATGGAAGGAAGCAAGCCTCTAGAGTAGGGAGCACAGAGCAAGAACAGAGGGAATTATAATTGATTTCTGCAGTAAGTGCTGCTTCAACAGCTGAAGGAACAGTCACATGTATTTCATTGAGAGCCTAGATTCCTTCCCCCCAATTCTGATTTCTGGGAACACAGAAATGCTGATTCACAAACCTCATGGAAAGAGACTCCTACGAAGACACGTCAGAGCTCATACTTCAGGTCTAGAACAATTGGAGAGGCACACAGGACAGTGCCAAGCATAGGAAGAAGCTGAAAGAAGTTGTTGAATGAATAGAGGACTCTGTGTTCTGGCAGGATTTTCCTTATGCCATCACTGGAGAAAATCTTTCAGATAAAATAATAAGATGAAATTTTTGTGCATACCCCTGCATATACTAACCAGTATTTAGCAAAGGATACAGCCAGGGAATTGATCAAATAGTCAAAATCCGTTGGATCATAGAAAAAGCAAGAGAGTTCCAGAAAAAAAAAAACAAGCATCTACTTCTGCTTTACTGACTATGCCAAAGCCTTTGACTGTGTGGATCACAACAAACTATGGAAAATTCTTCAAGAGATGGGAATACCAGACCACCTGACCTGTCTCCTAGGAAATCTGTATGCAGGTCAAGAAGCAACAGTTAGAACTGGACATGGAACAACAGACTGGTTCTAAATCAGGAAAGGAGTATGTGAAGGTTGCATATTGTCACCTTGTTTATTTAACTTATATGCAGAGTACATCATGCAAAATTCTGGGCTGGATGAAGCACAAGCTGGAATCAAGATTGCTGAGAGAATTATCAATAACCTCAGATATGCAGATGACACTACCCTTATGGCAGAAAGCGAAGAGGAAATAAAGAGCCTCTTGATGAAAGTGAAAGATGAGAGTGGAAAAAGTTGGCTTAAAACTCAACATCCAAAAAACTAAGACCATGGCATCTGGTCCCATCACTTCATGGCAAAGAGATGGGGAAACAATAGAAACACTAACAGATTTTATTTTCTTGGGCTCCCAAATCACTGCAGACGGTGACTACAGCCATAAAATTAAAAGACGCTGGCTCCTCGGAAGAAAAGCTATGACCAACCTAGACAGCATATTAAAAAGCAGAGACATTACTTTGCCAACAAAGGTCCATCTAGTCAAGGCTATGGTTTTTCCAGTGGTCATGTATGGATGTTAGAGTTGGACTGTGAAGAAAGCTGAGCGCCGAAGAATTGATGCTTTTGAACTGTGGTGTTAGAGAAGCCTCTTGAGAATCCCTTGGACTGAAAGGAGATCAAACCAGTCCATCCTAAAGGAAATTAACCTTGAATATTCATGGAAGGCCTGATGCTGAAGCTGAAGCTCCAATACTCTGGCCACCTGATGCGAAGAACTGACTCATTAGACAAGATACTGATGCTGGGAAAGATTGAAGGCAGGGGGAGAAGGGGATGACAGAGGTTGAGATGGTTGGATGGCATCACCCACTCGATGGTCATGAGTTTGAGAAAGCTCCGGGGGTTGGTGATGGACAGGGAAGCCTGGCGTGCTACAGTCTATGGGGTCACAAAGAGGCAGACACGACTAAGCGACTGAACTGAACAGCCAAATTATTGGCTCTAACTTAAATTTTAAATACAAAAATTGAAGCTGTTTTTATAACAACAATAAAAAATTGTTATAATACTGAATCAGTTCAATTCAGTCCAGTTCAGAAATTGCATTTGAATTTTGGGATATTCAGAAGTTGCAACTCCAAAATAACAGGATTTTTTTCATTTCTATGTTCTTTTGCGATGGGTACAGACATTTATCCAGTAAACACCATGGCTTTCATATCAATAATTATTGTATATATAATGACTGCTATATGTCTCCTCAGTGTACTCCTCATGAGATATAATAATCCTGGTCATATGCTCTTTTAAATTACCCTTCTCATAATTCTTATTAACATTAAAAATTAATTTTTTTTTCTTGAAATGCTGCAAGGTTTTCTTATTGCTTGTAATTGCCAAACTGCACATTTGTATTATAGCGTGTGTCTACTGTTACGTCCATTTCTGATACAGTTTTTGCATGCATGAGTGTCAGAAAAAAAGTTCAAGTAAAAAACAGAATCATTTGAGTGGATTACTAAGGTCATTCACTGCATTTAAGGTTAATACTTTATTTCTGGCCTCAAGATTGACACTAGAATTTGTTCTCCTGGAAATCTGCCCTTGCTGATATGGGATGGTATTCACCATACAATGCAAATGCACTTCACAGAAATGGAGATAATAATTTTTAAATACAGAAAACCATACGCAAAAGGGTGCTTTTTCTTGAGGCCAAGGCACTCAAAATTCCCAAGGACCTATTTTCTTTTCTGAACATGATTATAACTTTTGAAAAAGAGATGAGAAAAGTTTTTATAGTTACCAAGATTATTTATTATTTCAGGCAAATAGGAGGTGGTGACGATGGATGGGGATTGCTTCTTGTCTTTTAGGTCTAAACTCAAATAGTCATCTCAGTAGAGCCAACACTTAGGGTAGCATAGATTATGAAAGACAACCCTGCTGTCTGAGAGGTTTTCCTGATCATCTACTCCCACGTTTCCTTCTAGTTCCCATCTATCACAAACCAGTTGTTTTTGTCATCACAGCCTAACTGCTATATTAAATGATCTTGTTTATTTGTGCATTCTCTCATTTTTCATTTGGTTTCATTCTAGGAAATAAGCTCCAAGACAGCAGAGAACTTAGATGCCTTATCCACTGCTGCACAATTGTGAGAACACAGATGATTTCAATAAAATGTTATAGATCAGATGGATGTGTCCATCTCTATAATTAGATGGAGGAACAATTAAGAATCTAGGGCCTAGATGTCCATCGGCAGATGAATGGAAAAGAAAGCTGTGGTACATGTATACAATGGAATATTCAGTTCAGTTCAGTTCAGTCGCTCAGTTGTGTCCGACTCTTTGTGACCCCATGAATCACAGCACGCCAGGCCTCCCTGTCCATCACAAACTCCCGGAGTTCACTCAGACTCACATCCATCGAGTCGGTGATGCCATCCAGCCATCTCATCCTCTGTTGTCCCCTTCTCCTCCTGCCCCCAATCCCTTGCAGCATCAGAGTCTTTTCCAATGAGTCAACTCTTCGCATGAGGTGGCCAAAGTACTGGAGTTTCAGCTTCAGCATCATTCCCTCCAAAGAAATCCCAGGGCTGATCTCCTTCAGAATGGACTGGTTGGATCTCCTTGCAGTCCGAGGGACTCTCAAGAGTCTTCTCCAACACCACACTTCAAAAGCATCAATTCTTTGGTGCTCAGCCTTTTTCACAGTCCAACTCTCACATCCATACATGACCACAGGAAAGACCATAGCCTCGACTAGACAGACCTTTGTTGCCAAAGTAATGTCTCTGCTTTTGAATATGCTATCTAGGTTGGTCATAACTTTCCTTCCAAGGAATAAGCATCTTTTAATTTCATGGCTGCAGTCACCATCTGCAGTGATTTTGGAGCCCCCCAAAATAAAGTCTGACACTGTTTCCACTGTTTCCCCATCTATTTGCCATGAAGTGATGGGACCAGATGCCATGATCTTAGTTTTCTGAATGTTGAGCTTTAAGCCAACTTTTTGACTCTCCACTTTCACTTTCATCAAGAGGCTTTTTAGTTCCTCTTCACTTTCTGCCATAAGGGTGGTGTCAACTGCATACCTGAGGTTATTGATATTTCTCCTGGCAATCTTGACTCCAGCTTGTGTTTCTTCCAGCCCAGTGTTTCTCATGATGTACTCTGCATATAAGTTAAATAAGCAGGGTGATAATATACAGCCTTGATGTACTCAGTAATGGAATATTACTCAGCCATTAAAAAGAATGCATCTGAATCAGTTCTAATGAAGTGGATGAAACCGAAGCCTATTATACAGAATGAAGTAAGTCAGAAAGAAAAACACCAATACAGTATAATAACGCATACATATGGCATTTAGAACGATGGTAACGATGACCATATATGCGAGACAGCAAAAGAGACACAGATGTATAGAACAGACTTTTGGACTCTGTGGGAGAAGGCAAGGGTGGGATGATGTGAAAGAATAGTATTGAAACATGTATGTTACCATATGTGAAATAGATCATCAGTCCAGGTTTGATGCATGAGACAGGGTACTCAGGGCCAGTGCATTGAGACAACCCTGAGGGATGGGATGAGGAGGGAAGAGATGGGGGGTTCAGGATGGGGGACACATGTACACCCATGGCTGATTCATGTGCATGTATGGCAAAACCACTACAATATTCTAAAGTAATTAGCCTCAATTAAAATACATTAAAAAAAAAGAATCTAGGGGTTTGAGGGTCCAGGGCCAAGTACATTACAATATGAGGGTTGATTCAAGCAGGAGCTACTGAAGTTTAATCATCCAAGTACTCAAAAAAGGGACTCTGTAAAAATCTCTAGATTTATATCATCGGTCCTTTCAAGTCTATAGGAAAAGGCACATGGTCCTTATTGAATGTTTTCTGAGAGCCATGGCATTTAATTCGTAAGAGCACCTGGTGAGGTGAGTCATAACCCTTTTGTACAGAGATGAAGCCCAGAGAGGTTAAGTAAGTGGCTGAAAGTGAGACAGCTGTGTCACAAGCAGAGCCAGGATTTGAAGCCAGTGATGTCTGCCACAAAACCCTGCTCCTTTTAGGCCATGACAGTGCTCCTAGGCTACTTCCTTCTGCCTAAAAGCTATTCTTTTGTTGAAAATACTGCTGGGTTTCCTCTGAGTTCACGTCATGTTTCCTGAACATGCTATCATCTCAATTCTGCCTCATGTTATCAGTATGATTCAGCTTTCAGTGAGATATTTTAATCATGTCACACATACTAATGGTATATCACAGCTAGAAGGAATCTTAGAAATGATGTTGCCGTTGAACTCTGATTTTGCAGATCAGAGAGAATGAAGTACCGGCTGGTAAGTGCCCTTCCCAAGGTTATACTCTCACCTACACAAAAAGATCAGAGACGACAGCGCGGTCTGTGTTTCTTTCTTGGCTGAGAGGTTAAACAGATTGCTCAAGTTGCAAACCATCTTTCCTGCCTGGGTGAATATAACAGCATACATCTGATAGAAGATATCTGAGAAATGGCTTCTAGAATTCCGTGGACACAAAACCATTAACATACAAGAATGAAAACCAAAATATTTTGGTATCCGTGTAAAGTCACTTTGTTAAGGGCAAAGTTTGGCCTTAATGTAAATCATTTAGTTAATAGCTTGATGTCCTTTTTAGCACAAATGGACTGCGTTCATCACATTATCTTTTACCCTTTTGACACAGTTTCTGTTTTTCAGGCATCAGAGTATGGTTTGTGTTGAGTCTGAGTATCATTTCTATCACTCATTAGCTGTATGACTTCATACAGCTTCATATAGGCAAAGACCTTAAATGCACTGAAATTCAGTTTCCTCATCTGAAAAATGGAGCTAATTACATCACGATGTTTGAAGATCAAATGTATAAGTTATAGCAAGGTGGGAGAATTAGATCGACATGTGTTGGGCCTACTGAATCTGATGATTAAGATGCTATGAAAACACTGAATACTATTCATTAAAGCACACGCATGTACTCTGGTCTGGCACAATTTCACCTCTCTCTTTTGATATCCATCCCCCTCCTCCACCCACTCATGTTACTCCCTGGATCGTACATGACTCTGAGTTTCTAACTCCTGGGACAGATAAAGAGTACTGGCTGTTATTATCTCAATTTTCTAGATGTTTACATGTAAATATTTCAGTAGGTGATGAGATGAATAAAAATAATCTGTATAATCTAAAATTTGAAATCATGGTACAATATTGTCTATTCTCCAACAAATATACACCTACAGACCCAGGAAGGGTTATGATTTATAAAAGAATATATTGACCTTTCCAGAGAAATTATGCATGGCACCTTTATAACAAACACTGTAAAATGAAAAACAAGCAAGAAAACTGCAGGGTTCAATCAACTAGAGAATAGATTCATTGTGAACACTCATTAAATGTCAACCTTGTGGATTAGGAACTGTAGTAGTTAACCAGCAGAGATTGAATGATATTCAAAATACCAGGAATGAAAAATAATTTAAATGACAACTCCTTTCTAGTCTTGAGTTCACAGGCAGTCTTATAACATGGGAGTGAGATTGGTTTCAGCTTTTCCAAGCACTGCAAATATTTTAGCACTAAAATATTGATATTTTCAAGTCATCTAAAGAAAAGTTTACAAAAGTTTAAAATTTTAAATACTGCAGAGAAAAATCACAATTATCTTCTAGCTACTTCATTTGGTTTCTACTTCTCCTTCTGATCCTTAGCTTTCCATGAAAATCTAAATGTTTTACCTCTAGAGACAAAAAGGGGACACCAATGTGCAAACCATAGGTATGATGGGCAAAGGGTGACCAGAAAGCTTTCTTCAAGATGCATTTCTAAGGTGCCACCATTTTCAACCTTTACAATTAGGAAATTGTGTCAGTGCTCTTGACCCAATTTGTTCTTGAAAGGGGATTCCTTTCATAGCTAAGTAAATACATGGATCAGGTCAGGACACTCAACAGATTTCAGGTCACCTTTTAGCCCTAAGATTATGATCTCCGTTGAATGCATTTCACACAGATCAAGTTGCTTTTCTTCACCACAGGGCTCTAGCATATATGCCTTGCTCTTCTTCTTTTTTATTATGCATTAAAGAACAGAGAGATAAAGGAAAGCAATAGTTTATGCTGGAAGCCACAGGGAATGAATGCTAAAAGAGATGTTCAAAGTAAAGTGCTCTTGGCTTACGATTCCCAAACTGAATCATGGCTTCTGGTCTCTTGTCTGCCCAGTGGTGTATCATGACTTCTTAGAAAAACAACCAGAACTTTCAGGGACTTAAGCTAATTCTTTGTTAGTAAGGGAGGCAGAACCCTTTATAAACTGTCTACTCCTCCCCATGAAAAAAATCATTCAATAAGAAGGTAGGAATCAGGACTTCCCTGGTGGTTCAGTGGTTAAGAATCCACCTATCAATGCAGGAAGCATGGGCTTGATTCCTGGTCTGGTAAGATTCCACAGGCTGCGGAGCAACTAAGCCCATGTGACACAACCACTGAGTCCGTGCTCCAGAGCCCGCACACCACAACTACGGAGGCTGCATGCTCTAGGGCCCACGAGTCACACTAATGAGCCCCTGTGCCACAACTACTGAAGCCCATGAGCCCTAGAGTCAGCGAGTCACAGCTATTGAACCGGCATGTTGCAACTACTGAAGCCCGTGAGCCTAGAGCCCATGCTCTGCAACAAGAGAAGCCATTGCAATGAGAGGCCCGCATACCACAGTGAAGAGAAGTCCCCATTCTCTGAAACTAGAGAAAGCCTACACACAGCAAAGAAGACCCAGCACAGCCAAAAATAAACAAATAAACAGTTTTTAATGATAAAGAAAAATAAGGTAGGAATCAGTTATGGGTATACATTTTCAACTATTTACTGCTACTGGAAATCATTTAGTAGAAAGTTGCTCCATGGTAGGCAGAATAAAAGGGTTAACACAGTGTTCCCACTATCTTGCCCACTTCACATATATATCTGTAGGATACAGTTTGGATCTGATTCAGATAACAGTATTATTGGCTTATTCTTATCCATTAAAAAAAAGTTTTTAAAGTGTTTTATATTTGGTTTGTTAATGATGATAAACTTAGAAGACTATTTTCTCCCCTAGTTTCAAAAGGAGGTTTCAAATGAAGGTTATAGAAGAATAAAGAATACAAATGGTATTTACTGAATTCAGCAAGTTTGAACTCACTAGAATTAAGATTAAAAGCATTTTATTTCTTGTTTAGGTTTCTGGCAGATATTCTATTTCAGTCGACCTTACGGCATATTAGTTTCTTTTCTTTTCATTTGAAGCTAAGCACTCCATGTACATTTCTTTTCATTTCTCACTTTTCTACTCATTTGAGATATTGGCAGGATCATATTTAATGTGCCTCTTGTTTTCCAGAGCTCCTAGTACAGTGTCACATGCTTAGTTGGTATTTAAGTATAGATCAGAATTTTTTTAACTTAACCTGGGCTTGGAATTTTGAGAGAGAATTAAAATCAGCAAGGAATTCACATTGACTTAAAATTCATGATGCAGGAACTCACAAGAAGGCTATTTAATTTTATATGATAAATAGCACCATAATTCACTTTCCCAGGAAATGAAAATGTATTATAATATATATGAAAGTGGAACTTTTTTTTTTAATGTGAGAATAGGATTTTAAGAGCAAGAAGAACAAAGGCTACAAACACACCTGTCTATAGGAGTAAAAATAAACATTAAATGAGTGAAACAGGCTGGGTTTAACTTCATATTACATAGAAGATCAAGATGATGGAATAACATGTCTCATCAAGAGGAGCTCAATGGCAGCCATGGTTGTTATAAATTCTATGTCTAGAAGAGAAGCTTAAAATCCTGATTACTTTCTGAAGAAAAAACTTAACACACACACACACACACACCCCAGAGTCCTTTACTATTGGGTAGAACACCAAATATAAAACATATAAAAGAAAACATACTCATACTGAACATACAGAGGGATGGAGGGTCCAGGGCCCTTTGGAGATTATAGATGTGTTTACTGGAGGAATAAAGTAGGTGTGAGAAATCAATTTCACAGAAGCTAACAGGCATAAATGATCTCTTACCCTGAAAACGTCCATGTAGTCAGGCACTAGATGTCTAATACAAGAAAAGATGTTAATGGCAAGGGCAAGGTGCATCAATGAAACTATTTAGAATCATTCTGTATTAACATTCAGCCCTGACAATGTATATTTTTTGACAATTATTTTTCTTTTGATCTCATGTATAATAATCTCATATATAATACTCAGACCATGAGTCAGACACACACTATTTTTGCTTCTGTCATGTGGTTCCCACCACAGTTGGTGGGACTAAGACTACCCACATTTCTTAACCATGGTATCAGTGATGTTTAATCATAGTAATATTCAGCTAACTCTTCAAATCAATGAATAAATTGATGAGTTTCTCATGTCACTAATTTTTATATGGCCTATTAAGAGTACATATCTCACTAACTTGAAGTAATACATTGCTAAACCACCTTATTAGCCATTAATTCTTCTGAAGGCTTTTGTAAACATTTAAAAAATTTTCTCTCCTAATTTGAGGAGTTAATAAGAACATAAATAACTACTATAACTTGTTGTGTGGCTTCTAGATTCTTCAAACATATAATCCTGGACCTAAAAGACATATATAGAGCATTCTATCCAACAACAGCTGAACACACATCCTTCTCAAGTATACATGAAATATTTTGTAGAATAGACCATATGTTAGGCCACAGAACAAGTCTTAGCAAATTCAAGAACACTGAAATCATACCAAGTGTCTTCTCTAAACAAAATGGCATGAAACTACAAATCAGAAACAAGAAAAAAACTAGGGTGAACTAGGAGGGTACTCAGATGACGCCAACTTTCAATTTTAAGATAAACAAATACTAGGGATGTCAGGTGTTGCATGCAAAACAGAAAAGTTGTTAAGCAAATGATCCTTACATCAAAAAAGAACTGTTTTCTTTTTTTTATACAATGTCTCTACCCGAAGGTGAATGTTAACTGTAACTATTCTGGTGATCATTCCAAAATATTATGTAAATCAAATGGCTATGCTGTATTCCTTACACATATATGGTGATATATGTTATTTCCCAATAAAACTGGAAAAATACATAATCCTCTTTATTCCCCATTGCAAGGTATGCATTATTAAACTCTTCCTTCTGAATAGAACAGAGGTTTTGAGAAAATTGAATAATTTATGCAAAGTTAGACACAGCTGCTAAGTGAAATCTACCACATGAACTCTGATCAGTCTCATCCTAAAGTTTCTACTCTTACAAATGTCTCTTTTATTCCAACATCCTTTTTTTTTTAAAAATAGTAATATTGGTTTCTAATTAATAACCAATCATCAGAAAAGACAGCCATTAAATGTCTGTCAAAGTTTCAAGTTGTTTCAACTTGTTGATGTCAATAAAATCATTACTCTAACTCCCTGACCCATAGCACCACCCCCCAAATAAAAATCATATAAACATGGCTGGCTTGCTTTCTGAAAATTGTTTTGTTGTCAATTATATTTAAAACAATTACTTTGTTGATCATTTAAACATCTGAAGTAAATAAATGCCACTAAGGAGCATTAAGAGGCTAACACAGTAGAGAACCTGAGTTGCAGTTATAATTTGTTTCTTAGCAACTAATAACAAAAGTTATAAAGTTGATTCTAGCACATCTATAAGAGATAGAATTATAGTCTTGGGAATATTGCAACAGTCCTTAACAGTATAATCTGTGAGTAATTTGCTTTTGCTACTATCATAGATAAATTATTTTGGATCTGCTTGGTCAAAGCCCTCAAGAATTCTCATTAAAAGTCAGCTATTATTGTGTATGCTGTTTTCTTCCCCTCTCTCTCACATTATACTGAACCCAACTTTATTGGTTATTCCATGCATTATAATAAGTTGAAAAGAATCAGCATGATAAAAAGAGATTCCTTTAATAACTAGGGGAAAGGAGTTCATCACTATAATAGTTCCATTTCCTGTCTGAAATAGCATTTATTAAATGTAGTTATGGTTAGAGTAAATTAAAATTCTCATAATGGATATGAGTGAGAGAAATAGGGATTTTAAAGGATTCTATATGCTATAAAAAAACAATAGTGAAATCTAAGTGGTCTAAGTCTGAGAGCTTAGGAGATTTTCAGGCAGACTTTGCTTAATTTTTTTTTTAATTGAAATAGTGACCTACAATATTATTTTAAGGTGTACTTAATATACAGTGATTTGACATTTGCATACATTATGAAATGACTACCATCATATGTCTAGGAACTATCTCCTGTACCCATACAAAGTAATTATAATATTGTTGACCATATTCCTTATGCTGAATATTACATCCCTGTGGCTTATTTATTTTATAACTGGAGGTGGATACAGCTTAATTCCCTTCACCTACTTCCTCCACTCCCTACCCCACTCTCCTCTGGCACCTATTCATTTATTCTCTGTACTCATGAGTCTATTTTTGTTGTTTTGCTTGTTGTGTGTGTGGGTGTTTAGAATCCACATGTAAGCAAGATCATATGGTATTTGCCTTTCTCGATCTGACTTCTTTCACTTTGCAATAACACCTTCCAGATCTATCCATGTTGCTGCAAATGACAATAACTCATTCTTGAATAGCTGAGTAACATTCCATTGTGTGTACACACACACACACACACACACATACACACTATGTCTTTCTTATCCATGCATCTATCAATGACAAATTGGCTTCTCAAAGATCAATTGGTGGCTCACATTTTCAGAATATAATTTAATGTATTTGGTTTAGAGAAATCCTAAACAATTCATCAGATTTAAAATATTTATCACAATTATATCATAGTTTTCTATGATCCACAGAATATAGATAATAGGAAGTTATTTCTGGGATAGATTTTTCTTAAAACTAGAAGATAGATACTATTTATCAAAGGAAAAAAATACTACTGAATTAAGATACAAAGTCAGAGTAATAGGTCAGTGGTCCCCAACCTTTCTGGCACGAGGGACTGGTTTCATGGAGGACAATTTTTCCACAGACTGAGGGAAGGATGGTTTTGGGATGATTCAAGCACATTACATGTATTGTGTATTTTATTTATATCATTACTACATCAGCTCCACCTCAGGTCATTAGGCATTAGGTCCTGGAGATTCGGGACCCCTGGGTTAAGTCCCTGAATGAGAAATATTTATTTTAAGAGCTTTCACACAGAAAAGATACAATTATTCAGCTAGGCATGTTTAAAAATGTGTTAGTAATATCACAAAGAGTTTATGTTGTGTAAAAGGATATATATTAGATCTGCCGGTCTGAAGATTTCTTGGGTGAAGTATCTCCCAAATAAACCAAGAGTTCATGACTCTCGTTTGTCCCACTGATAACTTGTATGTCAGAAAGCCTGAACTGGGGAACAGTAGAGCCCACACTCTTGGTTACCTGTGAAGTGAATCAGTTTATAGGAACTGGGAAAGCTGAGAGTAACTTCAGTAACCTGAACTTAGCTATCAATTGCTCTTCCTGACCTTTGCTGCTGCCAGAGTGGGTCAGGAGCACCTGGCCTGGTTTCAGATGGGTAATCTATTCCAGGTTCATTAGTTAAAGCACACGTTTACTCAGGTAAAGACTGGTAAGCAGCTACACTCCCGGGCAAAACCTCCAAACACAGCATTAGAAATATCAGCTGAAGATGTTTCCAATGGTAACCACAAGTCACTATCTCCAGTCCTCTCATGACTAAATTTGGTCTCTACATCATTTTCCTAAAAGATCAAATGAAAGGGCTACATCTATTTCCAATTAGCAAACATGCATAACCTAGGTCTTAGAAACCTATGGGCTCAGCAAAATCTTATTAAATAAATCTTAATGCCGTGGATCCTGACAGGTAATTCATCATATATTTATTGAGCACTGACTCTCCAGTACAAAGCTTGAGTGCTAGGGAATCAAAGATGAGGAAGACAGTCCCTCTGGCAAAGAGTTCAGCCTATCAAGTCTACTAAAGGGAGAGGGCATGTCCCACAGATATGCTATGAAATAAGAATGTACAAAATGCAAGGCACAAAGTAAAATGGCTAGTTCCACCTAAAGAGAGCTATACTTCAATCAGCAAATATCTGCTAACTGCCTGTTAGTGTATGTGTATGCATGCTCAGTCATGTCTGACTCTTTGCAACCCCATAGACTGTAGCCTGCCAGACTCCTCTGTCCATGGGATTTGCTAGGCAAGAATATTGGAGTGGGTTGCCTTTCCTTCTCCAGAGGATCTTCCCAACCCAGAGATCAAACCCACATCTCCTGCATTGGTAGATCGATTATTTACCACTGCACCAGCTGGGAAGCCAACTGCTTGTATGGTTAAAGTTCAATGCCAGGAGTTGATATCACAGCAGTGAGTACAAAAGAAAAGATTTTTGCTCTTATGGAGCTTATATGGTAGTGAAGAAAACAGACAATAATTTAGTATCTAAGATAAAAAGGTGATGATCCCAGAGTGCGATAATAACTGCTATGGTGAAAAATTTTTTAATGTTATAGAGAGTAAATCAATCCTAGGGTTGGGAAGATCCCCTGGAGAAAGAAGTGGCAACCCCACTCCAATATTCTTGCCTGGGAAATCCCATGGACAGAGGAGCCTGGCAGGCTACAACAGTCCACGGGGTTGCAAAGAGTCAGACGTCACTTGGTGACTGAGCATGCACAGAAGTTAAATGGTAGGAAATGGCTTTGTAGAGGGTCTTCAGAGACAGTGTGCCTCTTCAGGAACTTGTCATATAAAAGAGTTTTGTATGGGGATGAGGGTGATGGTAGGAGTCAAAGAGGAACTGAAGAAATGAGGCTTGAAAACAGAACTGTAAGTATGAACTAGCTGGGAATGAAAACACAAAGCAGTATTTGAATACTGAAACAAGTTAAAGTACTGCCCTCAAGGAGTCCATGTGAACGTTTAATTGTTATAGTAACTGTACAAAGCATATGGATCATATCATACATGATTAATGCTTTTAAGATGCAAAAGCAAACCATCACTTATGCCTGCTGGAAATTCATTACTGTCCCACAGAGCACATGATGAATAAAGAGCACCAGCAGGATGCTGGGTGAACTTTACAAGCATAACCAGTCTTCTGCAAATCTGAAACAACCATCTCTACTTCCAAAGGATAAGGACTGTTCAGTTTATGGTTCAACGCAAACTGACATAAGGATCTTGGGAATCTTGCAACAACCACAGGCTGTTTTGTAAACTGCCCCCACAAAGAATCTGTTTCATATTCTAGATGGTTAGTAGAAATGAGAAGTTATATTCAATAAACATCTTGAACCAAATGACATTGCCTTACAGTCTATGGTCACACCCTGACTCCTAAAGTCTTCTAACAGTCATCTCTGTTAGAGTCTTCACAAATGAAAGCAAAGGGATACTTGCTCGCCTGAAGGAACACATATGTTATTTTTTTTGCCACCTTACCTCCACACCTTTTATATCTAGCACACAAGAACAAAGGTCAGCATTTCTTGAAGGCTTTTTAAAACTCGAAAAAGAGAAAATATCAGTTTCTGTCTAAATGTTCTCAAGAGCTAATAGAGTGAATGGTAACCATTATATTTCAGTCGGTGTGTAGTGAAAAGGAGTTCTTCCTCCACTTGAGCACAGGGAGACAATGAGTGACCCGTTAACTTTGAAGGTTGTGGAAAGGAGATACAGTAATTTAAGAGTCATGTGGAAGAGAAACAAGGAATTTCTGTGCGAATGGTATGTTGCTGAGAAATCAACAAGCTTGGAAGTGAAAATGGAGACTGGGAGGTGGTACTGACATATCTGTCCTGAGCTAGCATATGTTTTCGTCAAAAGTCTAAACACATATATGTGCAATCTAGAAAAATGGTATAGACAAACCTATTTGCAAAGGAGAAATAGAGACACAGATGTAGAGAAATAATGTACTGACACCACGGTGGGGAAGTGGGGGTGGGATGGACTGGGAGATTGGGACTGACGTAAATACACTACTACATACTGAGTAGACAACTAATGAGAACCTACTGAAGAGCACAGTACAACCTACTTAATGCTCTCTGGTGACCCAAATGGGAAGTTAATCCAAAAAGAGGAGCTATATGTATACATATGGCTGACTCATTTTGCTGTGCAGCAGAAAAGAACACAGCACTATAAAGCAGCTATATTCCTATGATTTTTTTTTTTAAAGCCTGAGCTGAAGTGAACATTTCATCATCAACAGAGTTTGATAACACCTAAACCTCAACATCTACAGATTTCTCAGAAGGGAGGACACATTTTTCATCCATAGAAAAGGAAATCAGTGGCGGAGACTTACTACAACAAGTTCTTAAAATATACATTTCTCATTCACTAACTTAACCCACTGCTATGACTTTATCTTTTTTTTTTTTTGAGGATCATACATTTTATTTTTTTTTTAAAGTTTACATAATTGTATTAGTTTTGCCAAATATCAAAATGAATACGCCACAGGTATACATGTGTTCCCCATCCTGAACCCTCCTCCCTCCTCCCTCCTCCCTCCCCATACCATTCCTCTGGGTCGTCCCAGTGCACTAGCCCCAAGCATCCAGTATCATGTATCGAACCTGGACTGGCAACTCGTTTCTTACATGATATTTTACATGTTTCAATGTCATTCTCCGAAATCTTCCCACCCTCTCCCTCTCCCACAGAGTCCATAAGACTGTTCTATACATCAGTGTCTCTTTTGCTGTCTCGTACACCGGGTTATTGTTACCATCTTTCTAAATTCCATATATATGCGTTAGTATACTGTATTGATGTTTTTCCTTCTGGCTTACTTCACTCTGTATAATAGGCTCCAGTTTCATCCACCTCATTAGAACTGATTCAAATGTATTCTTTTTAATGGCTGAGTAATACTCCATTGTGTATATGTACCACTGCTTTCTTATCCATTCATCTGCTGATGGACATCTAGGTTGCTTCCATGTCCTGGCTATTATAAACAGTGCTGCGATGAACACTGGGGTACACGTGTCTCTTTCCCTTCTGGTTTCCTCAGTGTGTATGCCCAGCAGTGGGATTGCTGGATCATAAGGCAGTTCTATTTCCAGTTTTTTAAGGAATCTCCACACTGTTCTCCATAGTGGCTGTACTACTTTGCATTCCCACCAACAGTGTAAGAGGGTTCCCTTTTCTCCACACCCTCTCCAGCATTTATTATTTGTAGACTTTTGGATCGCAGCCATTCTGGCTGGTGTGAAATGGTACCTCATAGTGGTTTTGATTTGCATTTCTCTGATAATGAGTGATGTTGAGCATCTTTTCATGTGTTTGTTAGCCATCTGTATGTCTTCTTTGGAGAAATGTCTATTTAGTTCTTTGGCCCATTTTTTGATTGGGTCGTTTATTTTTCTGGAGTTGAGCTGTAGGAGTTGCTTGTATATTTTTGAGATTAGTTGTTTGTCAGTTGCTTCATTTGCTATTATTTTCTCCCATTCTGAAGGCTGTCTTTTCACCTTGCTAATAGTTTCCTTTGATGTGCAGAAGCTTTTAAGGTTAATTAGGTCCCATTTGTTTATTTTTGATTTTATTTCCGATATTCTGGGAGGTGGGTCATAGAGGATCCTGCTGTGATGTATGTCAGAGAGTGTTTTGCCTATGTTCTCCTCTAGGAGTTTTATAGTTTCTGGTCTTACGTTTAGATCTTTAATCCATTTTGAGTTTATTTTGGTGTATGGTGTTAGAAAAGTGGTCTAGTTTCATTCTTTTACAAGTGGTTGACCAGATTTCCCAGCACCACTTGTTAAAGAGATTGTCTTTAATCCATTGTATATTCTTGCCTCCTTTGTCAAAGATAAGGTGTATGACTTTATCTTAATGCAACATTTTTTCCCCCAATAGTATCTACCTTCTAGCTTTAAGAAAACACTCCAGGAGTCTCATCTTCACGCAGAGTCATACATGCATCACACTCCTGAGGTCTTCCTCCAGTTTCTAGGTATTTGCAAATATTGGGTTGGCCAAAATGAAGCTGGTTTTAGAAAAGGCAGAGGAACCAGAGATCAAATTGCCAACATCCGATGGATCATTGAAAAAGCAAGAGTTCCAGAAAAACATCTATTTCTGCTTTATTGACTATGCCAAAGCCTTTGACTGTGTGGATCACAATAAACTGTGGAAAATTCTGAAAGAGATGGGAATACCAGACCACCTAACCTGCCTCTTGAGAAACCTATATGCAGGCCAGGAAGCAACAGTTAGAGCTGGACATGGAACAACAGACTGGTTCCAAACAGGAAAAGGAGTACGTCAAGGCTGTATATTGTCACCCTGCTTATTTAACTTATACACAGAGTACATCATGAGAAACGCTGGGCTGGAAGAAGCATAAGCTGGAATCAAGGTTGCTGGGAGAAATATCAATAACCTCAGATATGCAGATGACACCACCCTTATGGCAGAAAGTGAAGAACTAAAGAGCCTCTTGATGAAAGTGAAGGAGGAGAGTGAAAAAGTTGGCTTAAAGCTCAACATTCAGAAAACTAAGATCATGGCATCTGGTCCCATCACTTCATGGCAAATAGATGGGGAGACAGTGGAAACAGCGGCTGACTTTATTTTTCTGGGCTCCAAAATCACTGCAGATGGTGACTGCAGCCATGAAATTAAAAGATGCTTACTCCTTGGAAGGAAAGTTATGACCAACCTAGATAGCACATTAAAAAGCAGAGACATTACTTTACCAACAAAGGTCCGTCTAGTCAAGGCTATGGTTTTTCCAGTGGTCATGTATGGTTGTGAGAGTTGGACTATAAAGAAAGCTGAGAACCAAAGAATTGATGCTTTTGAACTGTGGTATTGGAGAAGACTCTTGAGATTCCCTTGGACTGCAAGGAGATCCAACCAGTCCATTCTAAAGGAGATCAGTCCTGGGTGTTCATTGGAAGGACTGATGTTGAAGCTGAAACTCCAATACTTTGGCCACCTAATGCCAAGAGCTGACTCATCGAAAAAGACCCTGATGTTGGGAAAGATTTAGGGCAGGAGGAGAAGGGGACGACAGAGGATGAGATGGTTGGATGGCATCACCGACTTAATGGACATGGGTTTGGGTAGACTCCGGGAGTTGGTGATGGACAGGGAGGCCTGGCGTGCTGCACTTCATGGGGTCACAAAGAGTCAGACATGACTGAGAAACTGAACTGAAGTGAACTGAAAATCATGGTTCAGGTTTTTCCATAAGACATAACAGAGAAACCAGAACAGACTTTTTGGCTAACCCAATAATTCTGTCGCAGGATAGCATGGAAAATACCCAATAAGCATATTTAATTCACATCTCTATTTAGCAGTAGTTATAAGGCAAAGTACAAAGTAAAACATAAATGGGCTAGTACTGCCATTGAATGAAAACAGTACAAACTTTAAACTTGAACTAAGTCAGTACTAATACACTGGAAAAAACTATCTTCCAACTTGCTTTATGGCCTATTAAATACGTAAATGTATGCCAACTTGGACAAATCTATAAAGCAAAATTTCCTTTGACTCTATATTCCTTTTGGCTGTTTCTCTCTTTTTCTCTTTCCTTCTCTTGGTGCACCTGTGCTTCCTCAACTTCTTTACTTTCCACTCACACTTCACCCCACTGCATCAGGATACAGTCCTCAGCTCCACCTGAAGTCACCGGCAAAATCAACTATTTCTTGACAAACCAAGTAGGCATGTTTTAGTTATTTTCCTGTCTGATTTCATTGCTTTTGCTGCACTGGACATTTTCAATCTCTTTCTGAAATTGTCTGCTCTCTGCCCACATCCATCTCCCAACCTCTCTGCTGCTTCTTTCTTCATCTCCTTTGTGGATTCTTTCAAACTTCCCTTCTCTTTAAATGCTAATGTTCCCTATGGTGCCCTTGGCTCACTGTTCTTTTTTAGGCAACCTATTCACTCTCATGGTTTTAATTCTAACCTTTAAGAACATGTGTCCTTAGTGTAAATCTTCAATCCTGTTGATATATTATCCTCATATATTCAATAGTCTGATTAGCATAGACATTCATACACACTTGAATGTCCTATGGATAAGGTGACTTTACTTTCTAGGTTTCCCTGGATAGTTGTAGTTTACATGTATTGTCCTGGCAAAATTATTAATAATGGCATTTTCACATTCATAAGTGCCCAAGTTCAGGTAATAAATCATGACTTTGTATACCTGAAAGTAAATTTCCCTTATCCTAATCTCCAACCCTAACCTGCTTCCAGACTCAATGATACTCCACCATGCAAGACAAAACTCACAAGTCACTTTATCTCTTCCACTCCCACTCCCCATACACACTCAAACCATCCACCAAACCCTAATGATTTTACCCCATGAATATTTTGTACAAGATACCTCATTCATTATCTTCTGCTTGTGTCTTTAGGATAGACTCTCAACATTTCCTGCCTGGAATATCAAAAAGTCACCCTAAGTGTTTCTCTAGGCTCTGGCATTTCAACCCCTTAAATGTACACTCCAAAATGAAGTCATATAGTAAATTTCCGAGATGCAGAAACCCGATTATATCATTCTGCTGCTAAAAATTACCTTCAAAATCATCCCTCACCAAAAGATTAACTCAATTTCATTATATCAAGTATGGCCCCCCATACCTGGTCCTTACCTCTCTGTCTCACCTTTCTCCTGGCCTCCCACCCCCAACTCATTCTTGACAACCTTGATATATTGAGTGTTTCCATTGCCCCACCCATCAGTGAAGAGTCAGGCTTGCTTGCCTTTATAGCTTGTGCTATATAAAACATCCTGCCAATTCTGGGCCTCTTTAACTGTCAACCGTCTGTCAATATGAGGCTCAGTCACTGCCCCTCTTGGAGGCATTCTGGGCACCCCCAGAATAATTTGTATGTTGCCCCTCCACACTTCCACAACATACTATGCACACTGCAGTCTTTTCATGCATCATATAACCTCCTGGCTCCTTGGAAGGGAAGCTATGACAAACCTAGATCGGGCATTAAAAGGCAGAGACAAAGGTCCATATAGTTGAAGCTATGGTTTATTCAGTAGTCATGTATGGATGTGAGTTGGACCATAAAGAAGGCTGAGCACCAAAGAATTGATCTTTCAAATTAAGGTGCTGGAGAAGACTCTTGAGAATCTATTAAACAGCAAAGAGATCAAACCATTCAATCCCAAAGGAAATCAACTCTGAATATTTACCGGAAGGACTGATGCTGAAGCTCCAATACTTCAGCCACCTGATGCATAGAACCGACTTATTGGAAAAGATCCTGATGCTGGGAAAGATTGAAGGCAAAAGAAGTGGGCAGCAGAGGATGAGATAGTTAGATAGCTTCATCAACTCAATGGAAATTAATTTGACCAAACTCAAGAGATAGTGGAGGACAGACGAGCTTGGTGTAATGCAGTCCATGGGGTCACAAACAGTCAGACAAAACTTAGTGACTGAACAACATAACTTCCTGAAATTAACACTTTATTAATACCTTATACCTTTCTCTATTAGAGTGCACGATTCCTCTCAGTAATGTTTACTCCATTCAGATATTGCGTCTTGCTGCTGCTGCTGCTGCTAAGTCGCTTCAGTCGTGTCCGACTCTGTGCGACCCCAGAGATGGCAGCCCACCAGGCTCCCCTGTCCCTGGGATTCTCCAGGCAAGAACACTGGAGTGGGTTGCCATTTCCTTCTCCAATGCATGAAAGTGAAAATTGAAAGTGAAGTTGCTCAGTCGTGTCCGACTCCTAGCGATCCCATGGACTGTAGCCTACCAGGCTCCTCTGTCCATGGGATTTTTCCAGGCAAGAGTACTGGAGTGGGGTGCCATTGCCTTCTCTGATATTGCTTCTTAGGTCTTTTTAAATTGTCTTTTTCTAACAAGTCATGTCATACTTTTAAAATTGGAAGAAACTATGCCCGTTTACTTTGTTTCAGTGAATCTTTTAACACAGTCATTGATACTAACATCATCCCCATTAAAGAGAAGGAAATGGGCACAGAAGGACTTGTCAGGGGCCGCACTGTGGGGTGGTATATAGTTAGACAGAAGAGACAGCTGTATAAACAGTGTGGGCAGTTCTGCCTGCCATGAACTCAACTGGATAATATCCTGTACTGCACTGAAGATGAAGTCATCTTTATGGAAACCCATAGGATTTCCTTGCTGGTCCAGTGGCTAAGACTCCACACTTCCAATTCAGGGGACGTGGGTTCAATCCCTGGTCAGGAAACTAGATTCCCACATGTTGCAATGAAAGAGTATGCATGCCACCACTAAAAAAGAAAACAAAAAATCCTGTCTGCTGCCATTAAGAGCCAGCACAGCCAAATAAATTTTCGAAAAAGAGATGGGCACAAACATCTATTTTATTACTTAGCTTCCATTTTCAGCAGCTTCACACAAAGGGAGTATCTTTTCTATATTTAAATATATCTATCTTTCATTCAATAGGTTCACTTAATCCTAAACTAACTTCTTCATCTGATGCGATGCCAAGGAAACAGTTACTTGTATGTTCTCATCCTGGTGAAAGTAAGAACAGCATGTCTGTTTCCAATGCAGGTATCTAGACCCACAGCTTCAGGGAATTTTGAGGGTCATTTGGACTACTGCATTTATATTTTGCTTTCAGTGCTGACTTGGAAAACAAAGCCCTGGAAGCCGTGTGACTCATTCATGCTCTATTTCAGAACATGCCTACTTCTAGACACTACTGGTGCAGGGGAAGCATTATTTTTCAATCACATGGGCTTCCCAACCTGGATTTCTAATAGCAAAGCAGGCCAAAGAAAACAAGGAAAACAGAATAAAGCATGTGGTCTATACCACCTGCATATGCACAGCCCGTGTCTCCTGAAGTAATCTGTTGTTTCTAGTAGCAGGGTCCCTGAGCCGTGCCTCAGATGGTAACAGAATCCCTCTGAACGCTTTACCATTCACTGAGTGTTGCTTTTAAACTCTTGCTATTCCCACCACATCAACTTTTTAAATAGCAGCTCTTAACCACATGACACTTGAATTTTACATCCCTTCACTAAGTCCAATCTAAGGATTATCTCTGGATTGTTTCTATTCATTTATTTTCCACCTTCCTTCGGGCCAGTTTAGTGACATGTAATGGCTGTGCAGAAAGAAGTGGGATAAAAAGGAGATAATGATTTTCAAACATTGGCAGCTTGCAAGATTCCTTGTCTTTTATGGAGCCTAACTGATGAGGGGTTCTATAGCACACTTCCTCTCTTGGGAAGAAGGAAAATGGCTGCCTGGGTTAAAGGATGGGGATGTGCCTGGGTGCATAAGGCAAGACACTGACTGCCTCATTCTAAATGGTTGTAAAACTCCAATAGCTGCCTCCAAAGCTAAATGGAAAGAGATAAAGAGAAGGTACTCTTTTCTTTTTCAGTGCTCGCTAAGTCATTTCAGTCATGTTTCACTCTTTGTGACCCTATGGACTGTAGCCTGCCAGGCTCTTCTGTACATGGGATTCTCCAGGTAAGAATACTGGAGTGGGTTTCCATACCCTTCCCTCCAGGAGTCTTTGCAACACAGGGATTAAATCCACACGTCTTACGTCTCCTACATTGGCAGGTGGGTTCTTTACCAGTAGCGTCACCTGGGAAGCCCTTTCTTCTTCAGTAACAGGATATAATTAAAATAACCCTGAAAATAAGACATAATACAGGTGATGAGGCCCAAGAGATGGCCTCCAGGGAGCACCACAGAGGCCGGCATTGATGCCTACAGAAAGCGTGCTGGTACTCTCAAGTCTGCTCGTTGTGGATGTTGACTCTGCTTACGTTTTCTAAGGGTTGATACTGCCAGTAAGAAGCAGTTTACCTGCCACTTATTCTGTCAGCTCATGCTGTTTTTAAAAACACTAGTTTATAGTCTTTTGGATTTAATGGGGCAATAAATTTATTTGTAAAAAGGGAGGTGCATTAAACCAACACAGATGTTTCTAAGTATTGGTGTTTAAAACAACCAGCACTCTCAAAAAAAAAAAAAAAAACAACCAGCACTCTCACCACCATCTTCTACTATCATCAATTTATAAAAGAAAAAAAAATTCCTTAACATTAAACATTAGAAGAAGGATATCAAGTTAGGAGAAAAAAATGTCTTTAAATTATATAAATTCTGCCTTTAAAAAAATATATGGTACAATCTCTATAGACACTAGTTCTGGGAACATGCATTTGAAGGTGCACCCCCAAATATCTTCTTCACAAAATAATAACAGACATCAGACACCTCATGAGTAAAGATCCCTTGATTTGACTTAAGAAAGGAGCCCATTTTAACTAAAAATAACAACGTGGTATAGTGGAAAGAAATTAGGACTTGAAGTCAGAAGTCTGAAATTTGATCCCTAGACCTGACACTCATTAGTGGTGGGAATCTGAGGAAGCAGCTTCTCATGTTGAGGAACCCATGACACAGTTATAGGGTGGGATGATAATGATGATAAGTCATATCTCACGGGGCTTTTGTAATGACCAAAGTTAATGACAGATTTGAAAGTGCTTTCTAAACAGTATAGACATTTTAGCTATTATTTTTCCAAGGCATCGCAGTGGTATCTTAGACTATCAGGGAGAAAGTAGAGCAAGCCACTGACAGGAAGAACCAAAACATATTCTGTGGACAGAGTGACAGTTCCCTTGGCTTTACAGTCCTCAGTGCCAAGAAAAAACAGGGGATATCATTAGGATTGTTTTGGAGGCAATTTGAAGACAAGCTCTTCCATATTTATTTCCTCAACTCTCTACAGCTGCCTAAACAAGACTGTGCCAGCAAACCAGTAAATACTTCAACAATTTCCCTTTTTGTTTTTTTTTTTTAATAAACACACTTACAAATAAAAGACAACTTGTAGTTAACAGATTGAATATTGAGCCAAGTAGTCAAATCACCTACTTGCTAACTGTAGCAACATTGACTTTGATGAAATATTAATCAGCTAAAACAAGATTTCCTTCTTAACCTTCCAAACCAGCTTAAAATGCACTATTTCACATCACTGCCAAGGTTAAGAGGAAGATTCTTATGATGTGATTGTAATTTATATTCCCGGATTTACAATTCATTTTAGAGGCATCAAGGCCACTTGGTCAAATGAAGGATACATGTGTGATGCTTAACTTCCAGCAGGAAATGGCAATGACACTCAAAGTAATAAACATGAAGGCTCTGCAGATGTAATACATTCGTTCATCTCTAAGTGCCACTCTTTGCCCAAATTACTTACATTTCATCAATTTAAAAACCTCAACTCATGTAATATTTATACACAAATGTTATCTAGCTTCAACATTTGGTTGGCAAACAGTAAATGACATCACACATGTACTGCTGCATGTAATATTTTAAGTTCTTCTTGCCTCTAACAAATTAGAGAAAAAAATGCAAAAATACTAAGTGTAAGCTATTTAATTAAAGAGCTTTTATTGAATGCCTGCTGCCTATGGAGCATGGTACTACCTGCTGGGCCATCAGGACAGGGAAGTCAGAGAGCCGTGCTGTGTGCTTAGTCACTCAGTCAAGTCCAACCCTTTGCCACCTCATGAACTATAGCCCACCAGGCTCCTCTGTCCATAGAGATTTTCCAGGCAAGAATACTGGAGTGGGCAGCCTTTCCTTTCTCCAGGGGAATCTTCCCAACCCAGGGATCGAACACAGGTCTCCCACATTGCAGGCGGATTCTTTACCAGCTGAGCCATGAGGGAAACCCATTAAGATGTTGGTCAAAGAGCAAATCAGAGAAAGACAGGGGGTCAGAATCCAGCATCTGGGGGTTTCTAGACTGTTACTCTCAGGTGGAAGCATTTTCCCAGTGGGCCTTGCATTTTCTACCTTGAAATGTTCTACAGACTAATTATTATCCCTATTATCTGCCAACAGAATCACTAAATGAATACGTGAACAACTAGCTGCATAGTTAAACAACTACAAAAGGTGATAAACAGCACTTCTATAAATTTACATGTTTTGACTACACTAACGATGGGTATATTTTCAAAACCAAGCACATGACCACTGTTCATCAAACATGGTCAAAACATCCTTCTGATCAAAAAGCTATGTGCACAGCAGCCACATGATAACAGAGTAAACAGTCTTTGGGAGCTCTCCTTTCTCCTCCAGAGCAACATCTCTCTTCAAAGGAAAGCACATTTATCTTTGTCTCTGAATTTATTTGCATGTTGAGCTGTACAAGTTAAACTGTCAAGGTTGCCACTCCTAGAAGCGTTTCTCTGGGATCCTTGCTTCCATGTAGAATGACTTACTTGGCTGCTTATCCAACAAAAATGTACTGAACAAAGCAAGGCATATGTAAAGCTTCTGGTGGGAGTGATGAGCAACAGACAGACTGATAGATATAGACTCTTATTAGGGGACATATAAAGGAAATCAACAAAGGACTGAAAAGACAGTACTGAGGAAGACCACTTTACCCTGTGTGGCAGAGGCAGTTAATATTAGAATTTTGCACCAAAACCCCCCAAATTCTTATTGTAACTTTCAACTTTGATTTGGAAGAAGTGCTGATAAGATGCGATTTTCTGGGAATACAGGGTTAGGAGAGGGAGTGAGGGAGTAGGATTCATTTGGAAAAACTACAGACAGGAGATAAAATTCTGGGAGGCTCTTACTTTCCCATTGTCCAAATCCCTAAATTCCCCATGAAATGTTTTCTCTTTCTACAGCTGGTGGTTTGTCCCTTCTCTGTGTATGGGTACAGTGTTGTTAAGAAATAGGCACTAAATGCTTGTTTTGATCAGTTTTCAAACACTACTTTCAGGCATCTCTCCTTTCTCTTTCCATTGCTGCTTATTCTGTCTTTCGTTCCTTAGAAATCAAGACCTTTGACCTTCCTAACATCCCACCGTGGTTAGTTGCCAATGTTTGTCTTCCCTGCAGGATGTAAGCTTCATATTTGTCAAGTTCATTGACGTGTTCCTCCTCATCTAACACAGCATTTACTACCTAGTTGGTATTCATTAAATATTTAAGGGAAGGAAGAAAAACAAACACAAAGGAAATCTCCACACTGAGTATTGATAACTCAATTTTTCACGACACATGTACTTGGAGGATGTGGTAGTATTTCCCAAAGGTGTGCTTATGTACATTTTGTACATGAACAGGTGAAAGCATGTTGATAAACATATAAAGTACATTTCCCCGGCATATTTAATTTTCACAACTCTAAAATATTATCATTATGCACCTTCTATAGATGAGGACACTGGGGTTGAGGAAGTGTGGAAACTTTTCAATGTCACACAGCCTGTTGGTGGTAAATACAGAGAATATTACAAAGGCAATGAGGGGATTGAAAGGTCTAAGAAAATTTATGAGAAATTACTTACAAGTACTCTAGTGGAGATAGGAAAACTGACATTTCAAAATAAACCCTGGGTCAAGAGTCTTCTTTGTTCTGAGAAAAACCACGAAGGACCCTTTAACATATGCAAATACACACCAATTACCTCTTCACAGTTTTTGGAAGAGTTAGAAGTGGAGATGTGCTGCTGCTAAGTCGCTTCAGTCCTGTCCGACTCTGTGCGACCCCATAGAAGGCAGCCCACCAGGCCCCGCCATCCCTGGGATTCTCCAGGCAAGAACACTGGAGTGGGTTGCCATTTCCTCCTCCAATGCATGAAAGTGAAAAGTGAAAGTGAAGTCGCTCAGTCGTGTCCGACTCTTAGCGACCCCATGGACTGCAGCCTACCAGGCTCCTCCGTCCATGGGATTTTCCAGGCAAGAGTACTGGAGTGGGGTGCCATAGGAGATGTGCTGGCCAATGTTAAATGGTCTGGTTGCTTATTTAATAGTTACCTAGGACTTCAATGCCTTAGAGAAGATTATTTCTCTATGGATTTGGAGTGTGCCTGGCCTGTAAAACACTGATTGGTCTTAAGAAATTGCAGGCATTCTTGTTTGAGAGGTTGTTTGAGGAAAACAGAACTGAGACTCTGAGGAGTAAAAAAAAAATGAGTTCTTCCTTAAATTTAGAGAACCAGTAAATTAGGTTGTCAAGGCTCCAATGTGATGTTATTTAAGATTAGATATCCTAGAATTTATCAATTTTAAATTTTACATGACATTTCCAAAGGCAATATGCTTTGCTTATAGGGAAAGCAGGATGGAGTCTATAGTTAATGCAATATATGCATCATGTTTCTTTGATCTCATGACAGAAAAGAATCATCTTTTCATTAACAATTTTTGGACAAATGAATATCCACATGCAGAAGAATACGTTTGAAAAAATTTAAAAAGAATGAAGTTGGACCCCCAGCTTCAAGAAATCCAAAACTTCACTCAAAATAGATCATATAGATGATTCAAGCTCCTGTAAGGAAGAAACCAAAAAAACAAAACAAACCAAAAAAAAACACTGTAAAGCAATTACCCTACAATTGAAAACAAAAATTAAAAAAAAAATGGATCATAGTGCTAAACTTAAGAGCTAAAACTATAAAATTTTTATTAGAAAACATAAGATTAATTTTTTGTGACTCTGGATTCTTAGATATGATACCAAGAGCATGACACCAAGAACAAAACAAAAATAGATAAACTGACTTCATCAAAATGAAAACTTCGGTGGTTCATATGACATCATCAAGAAAGTGAAAGACAGCAAATCATATATCTGATAAGGAATTTGAACCCAGAATTAAGTAATATTATAATACAACAATGGAATACCAAACAATCCAATTAAAAATGAGCATAAGATTTGAAACTGTGTGGATCACAATAAACTGTGGAAAATTCTTAAAAAGAATACATTTGAATCAGTTCTAATGAGGTGGATGAAACTGGAGCCTATTATACAGAATGAAGTAAGCCAGAAAGAAAAACACCAAGCTATAACACTGAATTTGAGGCGGGGGGAGAAGGAAATGCTATGGAAAACAAACAAAAAATGTGAAACGCTAATGATATAGAACAATGCAAATATTTGGCAGCAGATTAACGCTGTACTTGTAATTAGTATATATCCTAAATACATATATCAAGAATAAATTACAGACCCGGTTAGCACAGAATTTAATCTCTGGTAAAATATCTAACAGAATAATTTAGTTCTTGGAAAAACACAGACATGCATACGTGGAGACATACACACACACGCCCCTTTCATCATGTCTTTGAATTTGTGATTTAACCTCTGAACTCTAAGGCATTTGTTCTGTCCAGGGGTCACATATTATAGCTGTAAAGTAAAAACTAGCCAGGATGGTGCATAAAATACACGTCAGCTAGGAGCCAAGGGGCTTGTTCCGATTTAGAGCCCGCTCAGTGAAAGGTGCCGAGCGGGAAGGCAGTGGCATCAGCCCTTGACCGCACAGGGGCTTCTGCAGTCAGAAATGTCATAACACGAATCATAACAATACGTGAGGGACCATAGTGAAACTGTTATAGACACAGGTCGGTCAGATACTTTCAAAGTGATAACAGCCAGTTTCGAGGACTTTAGCATGCCCAAGAAAGGTCAAACTCAGGGAAAATGACCTAGAAAAAAGAAGTCCAGAGAGAAAGTCTAGGGGCCAAAAAAAACTACTCAGAATCTTCAAATCCTTACTCTATGGAGAATGATCCATTCCTGCCTATTTCAGAAAAGGCCTATATAAGGCTATTCCTGGAGAGAGGCAGAAATATGCTGGTGAAAAGAAAAGGCTGCTCTGAGCTTCTGCAGCTACATTTTTTCAGTATTCATCAGATCATATTACATACAGATTAAAATCCCCTTTTATACTCCCCAGAGGAAAACACAAAGCGTGACACAAAACTGGCCCTGATTATCCCACATTTAATCAAGGTTATCCCTCTCAATACTTTGCTTTCTAATACAGCTGAGTTACAAAAGCACCTGACTTCAGTGTCACTCCCATGTGGTTTTAATTTTTCCTTGATAAATGTGGTCAGGAAAGAAAAGGTAAAGATCCTGGCATACACTGATCACTAATTCCCCAGTATGGACATAATCAAGTTACCAAAAATTTGGTGGCTTACAATAACAGAAGCTTATTCTCTAGCATTCTGAAGGCTTTTAGTCTGAAACCAAGGTGTGAGCTTCCATGGTAGCTCAGCTGGTAAAAGAATCCTCCTGCCACGCAGGAGACCCCAGTTCGATTCCTGGGTTGGGAAGATCCCCTGGAGAAGGGAATAGGCTACCCATTCCAGTATTCTTGGGCTTCCTGGGTGGCTCATACAGTAAAGAATATGCCCAACAATGTGGGAGACCTGGGTTCACTCCCCGGGTTGGGAAGATCCCCTGAAGGAGGGCATGGCAACTCACTCCAGTATTCTTGCCTGGAGAATCCGCATGGACAGAGGAGCCTGGCGGGCTACAGTCCATAGGGTCACAAAGAGCTGGACACGACTAAGCAGCTAAGTATCAGAAGGTATCGTCAGGCTGTGCTCACTGTGAAGGAAGGCTCTAGACGAGAATGGCCCCTGGGCCCTTCCAGCCTCTGACAGCTATTGGCAGTCCTGTGTCCCCAGGCAGCTTTTCTCTAGTCTCTGCCTGATGATCACAGTGCCTTCTCCTGTGTCTTCTCTTTTGTCTCTCAAAAGGAACTTGCCATGGAATTTAAGGTTCAAATGCTTAATGCTGGATGATCTCCAGGTCCTTAATTAAGTATATCTGAAAAGACCCATTTTCCAATTTGTTCCACAACTGCATTCTCATTCTCACTCAGCATTTGTTACCTCTCAGTAAAATGCAATTTTCCAAAGTGCTTTCCATTTTAGCCAACAAAGTCTTCACATTGAAAGTTCTAGATGAATTATCTTTTGGTAAATTACTATTTTAAACCACTACAGATGGTCAATTGGATTTTGAATTTGAATTTTAATCTGTCACATACAAACTCTTGAAAAAGAATGGGATACTATTCTCTATGTTGACACCTCCTCCCATTCAATTCTATTTCTACTTTCAATTATCTGGCAACACCTAATTGATGATTGACCAAACATTCTTAGAATGCTTCTGAATTAAAAAAAAAAAAAAAAGAACTCTGTATTCATTGATTCACTCATGTACTACTCTTTGTCACCCAATCAGACACCAAATTGGACTGAATTATTGTATTATAATAAAGCAATTTGGTTAACTAGTATCTCTAGGTTGCGGAAGGGCTTCCCTGATAGCTCAGGGAAGAATCTGCCTGCAATACAGGAGACCCCAGTTCTATTTCTGGGTCAGGAAGATCTCCTAGAGAAGGGAAAGGCTACCTACTCCAGTATTCTGGCCTGGAGAATTCCATGGACTCTACAGTCCATGGGGTCTCAAAGAGTTGCACACGACTGAGTGACTTTCACTTTCGCTTGACTTGCATACATTAGTGAGTATCATGGAAGAGAGAAGAAAGCAAATGAGAGTAATGCTGTATACTTGTGAATTTCAACTATTTTTTATATCAAAATTCATAACTGCCTACATCACGAAGAATCAACAGCACACCCATGTACTGACTAGTTATAAAGTTTATTTTACGAAATTTTCAATAGATACCCACTGTCACCAGTAATGTCTTTTTAGTATTATAGTAAGTGGCAAACAATCTTAAGGAAACCAACTCCGAACATTCAGTGGAAGGACTGATGCTGACGTTCCAGTACTTTGGCCACCTAATCGGAAGAGCTGACCCAGTGGGACCTTGATGCTGGGAAAGTTTGAGGGCAGGAAGAGAAGTGTGCGACAGAGGATGAGATGGTTGGATGGCATCACCGACTTAATGGACATGAGTTTGAACAAACTCTGGGAGTTGGTGAAGGACAGGGAAGCCTGGTGTGCCTCAACCCATGGGATCGCAGAGAGTTGGACATGACTCAGTGATTGAACAATAAAGTGGCAGAAAGAACCTACTAAAAGCAGTATTTCAGAAACTCAGCAAATTTTGGTTTGAATTCTTCTAATTATTCAAATGAGAATTTTTTTTTTATGGAGACTAAAAGCCCTTCATTGATATATATTAGCAGCTTTGCCATCCAAATATTTATTAGTTAAGTCTTAATTGACCTAAATATTTACAAATTATTTATCCAAACAGTCATCCATCAACATTTTATTGCTCAGAACAAAAGTTTGCCTATTTAAGCAGCCTTTCTAATTAAAAATCAGTCAAGTCAGTCCTGGGTTTGGCCATCTATCAAAACCCCAGTTATTGTTCTGATTGCACATTTCATTCTTTGGCTATGAAAGGTAAACTAATTATTGGATATTAAAAGCAATGAACATTCGAAATTTACTGTGAATACACAATGATCAAGGCTCAAAAACCATGTTGCCAAAAGCCCCAGTCAAGTACAGTACAACACTCTAATTTTAATACATTAATCTTTATTACCATCATTGCCACAATTGTCAGATGGTACTCAAGTTAAGGAAAACTCAGATAAGGCTCACTATAGTACCCACAAGAAGAATCTTTTTCAGTGATGCTTTCTGATCATCTACTGCTCATCAATGTGATCTTTTCACCATAAAAAGCGTTGACTGCCACATAACTGATAAATTAACTGAAATTAATCTCAGAATGGATTGCTTTATTGATGTATCTTATACATATATAGAGAGAGGTCATAGAAGGAGAACATGGGGTGTTTTTTGCACCTAAGACTCTCTTTCATATGTTATCTTCATCCTTTCTTTTTTCTTTCTGTCCCTCTTTTATTTCCTTCCCCATAATACAAGCTCAGGAGGTAGACAGGCAGGGTTTGAATAGTGTACCAACCTAGTGTCTTTTCCCACTTCATGTGAGGTACCAACAGAGTTCAGCATATCGCTTCCTTCAAAAGAATACCACCTTGCCATGCCCAAGACAGCAGGCAGGGGACTGACTTTTGCTGAGTGACTTAATTTTACCATCAGCAATTTGGAGGTACTTATGTATGAATTATAGTCATCCCCAGCAGGAGATGATGAGTAGCATAAGTCTTTTGTTCTGAAGATCCGAACTGTTGTAAAATAGCTGAAATTCTTCCAGGAACAAGGTCCCAAACAATGTTTATGAAGCAATCAGTCTGACAGGCTAAAATCTGGAGTTATTGGATTAGTCTCTTGGAAGCTCTTCATAATAATCTACATTTAAAGTACATCTCTTTCTGATGTCGGGGAGGAATAATATGGGAGTAAAAGAAAAAAAACTTGTAATAATATGTGATTTTACTGCTTGGGGATGTAAAGTTTGCCAACCCACACTTATTTATCATAAAACATCAATATTCAGAATGTTTTACAACCTAGCAATAAATTGGAAATTTGCATATTAACTTTTAGAGAAGAAATATTGTTATTAATTATTCTCATTATGGAACCTGAAACCAATTATATTAAAATTAGAGTCACAAATATATGCATAATTGTGGTATACACATTATGGTTTTAGATACTAATGGTAAATCAACATTATGACAACATCAAGAAAGCCTATAATTAAAAAACTAAAAACAAACAAAATAATAATGAAGTCTATTAAAGGTTGTAAACACATTTAGAAATCAAGTTTGTGTCTACAAAAGAAACATTTTACTAACCATTCACATCTATAGTTTAAACATGAATTCCATGAGAAACAGTAGTTCTAGCTGTCATGGGGGAACTACTCCTGTCATCTGCCCAAAAGTGACGTGGCCAGATTCTGATGCTGGGTCCTCTCCCTTCTACTGCACCCCTGGTTAAAGTCACCTCATTCACGAATCTGCAGATTCTTAATCTATGAGATAAAATTAATGCCTATACTGCTTCGGGTTATGTTGAAAACTAAATGGATGCTTCCAAAATGCTTAGCATAATCTCTGACCTGGAGTAATCAAATCATAATAAAAAATAACAACAGCTAACATTTATTAATGTGTGCTAGACAATAATTTAGGAGTATTTTGTTGTTATTCCCGTCGCCTAGTCATGTCTGACTCTTTGCAACCACATGAACTGCAGGACGCCAGGCTTTCCTGTCTCTCACCATCTCCTGAAAATTCCCCAAGTTCATGTCTATTGCATCCAACCATTTCATCCTCTGATGCTCTGTTCTCTTTCTGCCCTCAATCTTTCCCAGCATCAGGGACTTCTCCAATGAGTTGGCTGTTTGCATCAGATGACCAAAATATTGGAGCTTCAGCTTCAGCATCAGTCCTTCCAAAGAGTATTCAGGGTTGATTTCCCTTAAGATTGACTGGTTTGATCTTGCAGTCCAAGGGACTCTCAAGAGTTTTCTCCAGGACCACAGTTTGAAGGCATCAATTATTTTGCGCTCTGCCTTCTATACAGTCCAGCTTTCACAATCTTTCATGACCACTGGGAAGACCATAGCCTTGACTATATGGACCTTTGTCAGCAAAGTAATGTCTCTACTTTTCAACACACTGTCTAGGTTTGTCATAGCTTTCCTGCCAAGAAGCAATCATCTTCTGATTTCATGTCTGCAGTGATTTTTAGAGCCCAAGAAGATGAAATCTGTCACTATGTCCACCTTTTCCCCTTCTATCTGCCATGAAGTAATGGGGCTGGATGCCATGATCTTACTCCATTTTATGGATAAAGAAACTGAGGCAGATGAATGGATAAGAAAGCGGTGGTACATATACACAATGGAGTATTACTCAGCCATTAAAAAGAATACATTTGAATCAGTTCTAATGAGGTGGATGAAACTGGAGCCTATTATACAGAGTGAAGTAAGCCAGAAGGAAAAACATCAATACAGTATACTAACGCATATATATGGAATTTAGAAAGATGGTAACAATAACCCAGTGTACGAGACAGCAAAAGAGACACTGATGTATAGAACAGTCTTATGGACTCTGTGGGAGAGGGAGAGGGTGGGAAGATTTGGGAGAATGACATTGAAACATGTAAAATATCATGTATGAAACGAGTTGCCAGTCCAGGTTCGATGCAAGATACTGGATGCTTGGGGCTAGTGCACTGGGACGACCCAGAGGGATGGTATGGGGAGGGAGGAGGGAGGAGGGTTCAGGATGGGGAACACATGTATACCTGTGGTGGATTCATTTTGATATTTGGCAAAACTAATACAATTATGTAAAGTTTAAAAATAAAATAAAATTAAAAAAAAAAAAGAAAGAAAGAAACTGAGGCAGAGAGAAGGACCCTGTCCCAGGTCACAGGGTTATAGAATAAACAATTTCAACCCAGGTACTCTGACCTCAGGACTTACATTCTTATCTCATATACCTAAACTCTTAATAAAGGTTAGTTGTTATTCTTATTTTTAAAAGACAGAAAAGAAGTGGAAAATAGGGGAAATAGATGAAAAACACAGAGGCAGCTATTTCATCATTTTCTCATGTTAGGAATCGTTCCGTGCTTTTACTAGGAATTATTCTTATGCCTTAAAATTTAATCTTCATAACAATCCTAAGAAAGAAGTATGGCCATCCCACAGCTCGGATGAGAAGTCTCGGTTCTAGCAGCAGTATAAAACACACAAAGTGGAAGGGAGCAATGGACATCGCACTCTGTTTAAACTTAGGCAAAAGAGTATTTCAGCTTCTCAAGCCCACATCCACAAGTTTTAAAATAGTGACTTGGATATTTTGCAAGCCTGTAAGTGTGTATTACAACTTACTTTTAAAATCCATATCTATATGTCAGAGAACAAAATTGCCCTGTTGACTAACTGTGCAAGGTGATTCTCAAGCAGATTTGGGCTGGTATGGTGGTGCTAGTAGTAAAGAACCCACCTGGCAATGCAGGAGACATAAGAGATGTGGGTTCGATCCCTGGGCTGGGAAGATCCCCTGGAGGTGATCGTGGCAACCTACTCCAGTATTCTTGCCTGAAGAATCCCCATGGACGGAGGAGCCTGGTGGACTACAGCCCATAGGGTCGCAAAGAGTTAGGCATTACTCATGCAACTGAACACATATGCACACTTGGTTGGGAAGTCGGTAGTGAGGATGGTGGAGCTAGAGCACTTCATTCTATATAGATGCAGCCTCTGAAAAAAATCCCCACCATGAAGCAGTGAAAAATAATGAACTGAAATTCCTTCCAGTCCTGGCCTGATCTCCTGATTCAGTTGCCTACCTCAGAATTAAAGAACATTCAACTTGCTTTTCCCCTTGCAGGGTGGAGAGCTGAAAGGAAGTTGCTAAACACTTTACTGAAACTATGCATAATCTCAGGCCAGGTTTTCAGGATACAAATCAACTTTGATGGCATTTTTGATGTGCTCAGCACATGAACTTTTTTACTAGGCTAAGGCCTCCCGACCCCAAATACCCTTATCTGGAATTAAGATACCAACTGTCTTCTACACAAGCTCAAGGTAGAAGTATTTGCATCCATCTCCAAAGCACTACCAAAGGAGTGTCAGAAAGTCCTTCAACAGAGTGGTTCAACTCATGTCCCACACATGGCCTGATGACTTTAACATCCAATCCTTATAACTTATTCATTTATTCAACAGTTATTATTGCAAGTTTACTAAATGCCAGGTGCTGGGTAGACCCTGGTAAACTAATCAATCAAGTTTGCTAGCCCAAGGTGAAACACAAGGACTAGATGGTAGAAAGGGCATTGGTAGTCTACCATTAGAAATAGGCTCAGTGACAGATAGAGAAGTGGTGGCTTAATATTGCAGGGGATGGAAAACAAAATGTGCTCCAAATTACATTACAACAGTCTATGCTCATGGAAATGTCCACACCTCAGCAGTTATGCTGTGCCTATTTAATCAAGGAAAGATTTCTGTCCTAAAGATATTGAACTAAGAAAAGTGGAGGTCCTTAGAGACATCATCTCCATTAACTAGAATTTTTGCTTATGTGAATTAATTCATTTTTTAAAATGCTGAATAAAAGAGATTACCAAATTCTGTCTACAAAAGCAGCATGATAATATTTTAAAAATAAACCATAAATGATATCAACCTTATAAGAGTGTCATACAGATAAAATTATAGAAGGTATATAAATGAGATTTGAAGGTAGAACATATTAGATAAAGATGAAGAGTTTTTTTCCTTATAAATCAAAGTGAGTCTAAAGCAGACACAGGACAAGGTGCCCCAGATTAGGAACTGAAGGTGCTGTTCTTTGGCTTTTACTTATTAATTATGTAAGTAACAGTAATGCGGTTATTTCAATCTTTAATTTTTTAAAAAAATATACAAGTCAGGAAAACATTAAGGTCCATTTCAGCCATAAAATCACTTAATTAAAACTGAAGAAATAGTCTCACTTGTGTATTACTGTGCAGTAAGTATGGTCAAAAGACAATATTTTTTTTCCCTCAATGATTATGAAAATGCTTGGGGAGAAGCAAACATTCAGTAACATTCAAAAGATGTGATTGTCATACTTTACCTCATATCACTTAGAAAAAGATATTTTATTCTAAACAATTAAAAACAATTTTTGAAGACAGTCAATGTCTTTTAATTTTTTTAATATAAAAAGGATAGAAAAGAAAGATCTACAAACTACATTAATAATCAAGGTGACAGACTCTAGAAAATGACTGTAAGAGAAAGGATGCAAGTTTACAAAAAAACATGTATCATCCCCCAAATAACCTGTATCATTGAATAGGTAATTAATAAAAGATTTTCTTTATTCCTATATATAAATCATTCTGGACTCTGGAGATACAGAGGGGACAAGATAGTCTCGGCTCTCTCAGAACTTAGATTATATTAAGGGAGTTGAATGGAGAGAAAAAAGAAATACACAAAATTGTTCCATGTCATGGTAAGTCCTAATGATTGAAAAAGATGCTGTTATGTAGAAAAGTAGAGGGCTACAAGAAGACAGACAGAGGACAGGAGAAGAAATGCTAGGAACTGCTTTTTCAGAGACTGTGTCTAGGTTAGACATGCTGCTGCTGCCAAGTGGCTTCAGTCGTGTCCGACTCTGTGTGACCCCATAGACGGCAGCCCACCAGGCTCTCCCGTCCCTGGGATTCTCCAGGCAAGAACACTGGAGTGGGTTGCCATTTCCTTCTCCAATGCATGAAAGTGAAAAGTGAAAGTGAAGTCGCTCAGTCATGTCCGACTCTTCTCGACTCTATGGACTGCAGCCCACCAGGCTCCTCCATCCATGGGATTTTCCATGCAAGACTACTGGAGTAGATTAGACATGCGTGCGTGCTAAATTGCTTCAGTCCTGTCCGACTCTTTTTCGGCCTCACGGACTGTAGCTCGCTATGATCCTCTTGCCGTGGGATTCTCCAGGCAAGAATACTGGAATGGGTTGCCATGCCCTCCTCCAGGGGATCTTCCCAACCCAGGGGTCAAATCTGCATTTTCTGCACCAGCAAGCGGGTTCTTCACTACCAGCGTCACCTGGGAGGCCCAGGTGAGACATGGTGCTGTGGAAACTTCTCTTGGGAGGTCACATCTCATTTGAGAACAGAGAATCATAGGAAGTGAGCATGTGAAGGATCAGGAGAAAAGCAAATACGGCAGGGAGAGTGAAAATACCAAGGCCCTGGTGCAAAAGATCATTTGTCATCTTCAAGAAATGAAAATGAGACTATGGTAATGAATTTGAGATTTATTCTAAGTGCAGTACAAGGTGTAATGCAGGAAAGTGGAATGATCTCATTTACATGTTTAAAAGATTACTCTGGCTGTTTTATGATAAATGGTTAGGGAAGAGTAGAGAAGATGCACAGACAGCAGGTATAAGCGGATGTGTAGAAATAGTACATCTTGATTTCCACCAGGCAAAGGTCCTCATCACTCTAAGAACAAGTAGGAGAAACTGGGGTTCAAGTGCAGTATGTTCAGGTAAATTTGTAGCTAACTGAACAAGAGGATGTGAAGGATATTGATTTATAAATTTAATCTTATTTTAGTGGACATTCTCTACTGGCAGGCTGCCCTGTCCAGGTCAACATTTTTTATCAATTATTTGAATGGACACAAGCTTATCACATTTTCTGCTACACTGAACAAGAAGGATAATCAATATGTTAGATTAAAAAAAAAAAAGATTTAAAACAATTTCAACAGTGATGGAACAAAGAGTCACTACTCAGAAGGTGAATGTAATAGAAGTAAATATAATATTCTGATTTTAGGTAATAAAATAACATGATTGGGGAGCTCTGGATAAATAGCCATTCATGAAAAATCAATCCTCTGATTTTACACAAAATAAAGTTGAAATATGAGATTGGAGCTTTAAAAACGAAAACAAAACCAGTGAGTATCATTGTCAGTCCCATTTGCCAAAAGACACATTTATTTCATAGGATACTACTGTTCCCACTGTCCTCTGCTAAGGTCAAGTACATGCATAGAATTAAGTACATTTCTAAAGGGTCATTGCTTGATATATAATTGAGTGTAATTGTGTTGTGAAGAAATTGGTTGTGGATTAAGTACCTAGAGAAGAAAATAAATATGGGACAGGGAGTATGACCATATTTTCAGATTTGAAGCCTAACCAAAATCATAGAGTAAGTACCAGAAATGAAGAAGAGAGATTTAAATATCTACTTCAATTTCAAGGACGAGATATTGAACTTGTTTTTGTGTTTTTGCACAGCTAGAGCAACTACAGTTCAGGATGCTTTGTAATGAACTGATGAGTTCTCTATCTTCAGAATTTTTCAAACTGAATGATTATCAACCAAGGATTCTGAGGGTTGTAGGATATTAGGCATGAAGAATGGGGAAAGCAGGGTAGGTGCCAAACTCAGGCCACTCAAATGCAAAATGAGTGGGAGAGCTTTGACTTTGGCTGAACTGTGCTATTTAAACATGAATGTGTGCCTGCATGCTCAGTCGCATCCGACTCCTTATGGCCCCATGGACTGTAGCCCACTAGGCTCCTCTGTCCATGGAATTTTTAGGCAAGGATACTGGAATGGGTTGCCATTTCCTCTTCCAGGGCATCTTTTCCATCCAGGGATGGAATCCACTTTTCTGTGTCTCCTGCATTAGCAGGTGGATTCTTTACTACTGCACCGCCTGGGAAGCCCCTGTTTAAATGAGTGTAGCTGAATATGAGATTCTGTCTTTCCAATATTTTTGGTAGTAGAAATGTATGGATTTTTACAAAATGAGAGTCTTAAGAGTTAGTAATTTATGTTTTAAATGTCATAAATTAGAAAAATGAAAAGTTGCTCCTGGTATGTTAATCTCTTTTCTGGTGCTATTATTATTACTGTTTTTTAAAATTTCCTACACTGTGAAATCCAAAAATAAAAGAAATTTAATATGGAGGTTTCCCTACTCTGGAAGTTTATGATCATTTTCTAAAATGAATCCAAGAAAATCTCCTTGTTAAAAATAAATATAGATATTAGGTTTGTGTTAAACCAAAGGAAATAAACACTTTGGTTCTATAGCACTCAATCAGATATACTCTCCTTTTTTTTTCTGCTCACCTTAATTATTTGGAAGATTACCTCAGAAGAAATTCAAAAATAAAATAATCCTGGAGTCCCATATATACCTAATGCTTAGAAAACTCATTTCTCAATTAATAAAAATGCCACCAAATGGCAATAATAGATTAAGCACTGGATATTAGGTATATTTGGTGTTGAGTTTCCCGGGAGGATTTTATTAATGAGACTGTTCTACAGTGTTACTGCCAACAGATTTCGTAATTAGGAAACCTTTGACATTAATGCACTGCTATATCAGTTGGGATTTTACAGAGGGAAACATATAATCATAAGCAAACACATAAATGCTTTAAAATACAGCTGAACAGCCATCCTCTAAGGCGTCTATTTCAAATGTGTACTGATTGCTCTTGCCCGTTGATTTTACTTTCAACTTGCTATTTCTAAATTCCACTATCTTTCCGTATGCTCATAAACTTTTATTAGGCGGTGGTCTTAAGAGATGGCAAATTTGTTTTTGAATGTTCTAAACCAGAAATGCAAAAGGTAAAGCTTTGATTGTCTCTACTTTTTGTTTATGTAATGGCTTTCAAAATGTCCCTTTTCTTTCAAAGAAGAAAAAGAACTAGAGAATTACAGGATTAATACACTACCAAGGTTTTCTCTTTTCCAGCTGTGAGCTTTATGGCTAAATCACTTCACACATTGATTATTAAGTTACTGGCAGTTCCATTGCTTGCTTATACACTCTCCTTAAAATGTGTGTGTGTATAACCTGTTGTATATGTAAACTTTATGTGTATAAATTTGAGTATATGTGAATTTATGTGTATAGAGCATCATGTAACCAAGTTATCATATAGTCAAACTATCTCAACCCTTATAAGTTCAGAAGAATACATCTTCCCATTCAGATTTACCATTTATCCTACAAAAGCGATATTTTGCAAATATTGGAAAAGGTAAAGAAGACCAACATAAATTGAAATCTCTTTGATTTTTTAAGATAAACTGCTTTAAAGGTTGATTGGTACAATGGCACAAAAATTCAAAGTCACATTTGCATTGTGATATAATTGCTACTTACAAGCAAACTGAAGCTTTGCTTCTCTGCTAACAATTGTTCCAAACGAGTTTGTTGCTATGCACTGGTACATTCCAGCATCTTGGGTTTTATTGGGGTTATTGATCAACAAGCTGCCTTCAACAACACTGTAGCGGAAATCCATACCAATGTCAACATCTGTTCCATTTAACTTCCACCTATAGTATAAAAATGCCAGGAGATAAAGTCTTGTAATATTAAACAATATTTCTAAATTGTATAAAGTATATATAAAAAAATTACAAATAGCATGAAATATCATCTGTGACTTTTTTTTTAAACCACAGTTTAAAAAAAATTAGAAAAGCTCTACATAGAAATGGTGTCAATACAAATGTTTATGACATGAGCACATCCTTTTTAGGTAAACTGATATTAAAATTTTAACACCTGTTTTTATGACTATTTACAGTGCTACAGACACTTCACTCCTTTTTTTCTTTTTTGGAAATTTCCCATAGCATCTTGTATAAGCATCTTCAAATAGCACTCCTCAGTAAAAGTTCTTTTTCTGGTTTGCAGTCATTCTTTAATAGGTCTATAGAGATAACAGAATACCCCACTTTCGGGTAGTTGGCTGAGTATTTGATGAAATTGCAGCAGATTTGCTTTGACTTGGTCCTTAATATGACTGAAATGGCTGACTACAAAGCAGAGGAATTCTATTGATCTAGAGCTGTCTTAGGAACCAAACTAGCCTTAATCGTGTATCACTTTGAAGATCTCCTTAGCTACTGGCACTCAAACATCAATCAACCACCCCAATAAACTGTAGACTGGGCCATTAGGTAACAGATACAAAGAGGGTTTTGTTGTTTTCCTGTTTGTTTACTCAGATCATCTGAATCTGAGTACACAGTCTGGCCCAATAAATTAGTTTTAGTGGGACTCACACATTTAAACAGCAAGACTTTAGTAAAAAATCTACTTTTCACTTCCTTTCTTTTTTTCTAAACAGCCAGTAACATTCCAGAGAGAGCTTATTTTAACCAAAGGGTCTTTCAGTAAGTTGTTTTAATATGTACAAACTTTCAAACTAATATAATACAATGACTATCTTGTTTTTTTCCCTCTTCCTTCCCCACTATCCTACAAAAAATATTGGCTTGACCAAAAAGTTCATTTGGGTTTTCCCATAACATCTTACAGAAGAGCCCAAATGCACCTTTTGGTTAAACCCAAATCAGGTAATGAAAACAGTATAGTCAGAGTATCTGAATTATCATCAATAGTTTCCTAGGAGCAGTCACACTAGGAGACCAAAAATAAAGCAAGACTAGAGCATAAAGAAAATTGATCAGAAACAATAACAGGACTAAAGAGTGAGAAACAGTCATTTTATTTTCTTCAAACAAACAATATTTAAATGTGTGCATATACATATATACTCATGGTGCACCCTCTTATAACAATTCTGGGGCACTCGGGCTGGTGTGCATCATGTAAAAGGATTTAAATGAAAAAATGAAAGGTCAGTTGCTTTCAGATTTTGGATACTGGTTATCAACAAAAAAATGTTAGGGTGAGTGCTTTTTTTCCACCAAGATGTCTCTCACACTACAATCTTAAACCACACGTTTTCTAATGAAGTCTTCCTCAATATCCTTGGTCAAGATAAATCCCAGCTCCCCCCAACCTCCTATGGGATTCTCCTTATTTGTTTAGGTGGGCATTCTGCCTTCCCTTCAGCTAGTTTGCCTGTATCAAGCCCTGTCAGTCATTTAGAACTTGACACTCAATGTTCTCAATCAGTGCTTATGATATTTCACTAAATATTTTACCTCTTGGCTGGATATTTTAGCTGTGTGCGTACAAAACTTATGAAGCATCCTGGCCTACCACAGCATAAGGGTGTATGTTTGTTCAAGTCTGTGTCTTTGAAAAGCGAAAATACAGAAACATGAGGGGTGGGAAAGGTGGACCTGATCGGGAAATGGAACATAACTCTTTATGTGTTTGTTTATAAGAAGATGGGTATTAGAAATTGAAACTGTTCTTAAGCTTGACAGTAATTCTGTGTTCTGACACAGATAAGAAAGTAATAAGCAATAAAAAGAGAACAGCCAGGTTATATCCTAGCATGTCTATATGCTCATGAATCTCCAGAGCAGACTGGCTGCCCTAGATATTTTTTGAGTCACCTGGTCACATTTCTATCATAATTCTCGCTTCAAATGATAGTTGAGCAATTTAATATGACAAATCTAAAAGCTCAAAGAGGAAATTGCAATATAACGTGAGCCACAAGCAGAGTATGGAATTCAGGAATGAGACCACGTGAGTCTTTTTAGAAAAGTCTTGGTAGGGATAATGAGAACACCTCTGCGGGTCTGTCTACACATGTCATCTCAACTTAAATGTTCCGTAGAAAGTCCATTAATCTACTTTATTACCCGCTTTTACGTACAATGCATTATTCAGAAAATAAAGCACTTGCTGTGAAATGCAGCTGAGTCTCCTTTACAAAGCCCTATACCAAGTTTTATTGCAATGCAGTCACTATTCATTCCAATTGAATGGGGACTGCACTGAATTCCTTATCTTATTCCATACTGAAACAGTCTTGAAAAAGTCACAATTTATTTTCAGTTTTTGAGGAGTCTTTTAAGAACTGCTCATAGAGAGGTATGCTTATTTGGCACACAGAGATTTTCCCAAGGGCCAAGGCAAATGGGTGAGTCTCATAAGCTGGTTTCTGCATCACTTGGGGAAACACAACACCATCCTCTTCAGAGAGGGGTCTGTGCACAACCAAACACTGTGAAGCTCTGGAAGGTACCATTTTTCAGATCTTAGTGGGAAGCTATCTATGGGACGTATTGTAGCAAAACATCCCCTTTTCTTTGTTCACTATTTCAAATTGGCAGCTAAGAAGGGGAAGGACCTTTCTGACCTGGAATCTGTAGTCTGCAAACCAAGCTGAATACTAACTTCACAGTAAAAGTACTTGCATTGAGTACTTGACCATCCTTTCTGACGGGAAAGGGAGGCTGAGAGTCATAGGTCATGTCACGTTTCCTCAGGGAACTTTAATACAAGGCAAGTGTGCACACGCCAAAACTTCTTAAGGTTTTCTGGGTCTGAGTCAATCCTTTCAAAATTGAGGGGCAGGAAACAGTGAAAAGACAAGGCTCTGTTCAGGGAATAAACACAAAGAAGAGAGGCCAATCGGGGTGCTTGAGGGAAAAGCCTAATGGCAAAGATCCCCATGGAGAAATCACCTTGAATTTCTCCCATGAATTTCTCCCCCTCAAAGTCAGCCTGAGCCCAGATAAAGTTCAGCCAGAAAGATGTTGAAAATATCTGATCTCTCCATTCTTTCTCTTGCTCTTTCCTTCAACAAAAGGGAGTTTTTTAGCTCCTAGGTACCAATGAGCTATTATTTCATAAGAAATTGCCGAAGGTATAATAAATGAAAAGAAACCTAGCGCATGTGATTAAAAGTTTTCTTCTCAGTGTTTCCCAGCAATCTTTAAAAACATAATAGGTTTCTGTTCCTCTGCTTGTTTTAAATAACAAAGCAAGCCCCTATATCTAGAAGTACAATGTTACAAAGGCAGAGTTAATTAAAGGTCACAGTTTGGGGAGAAACAAAGCAGCAACTTGCCAAATTCTGCTGCAAATTTTGTTTTCATTTATTGCTCACATTTGAACTTACACTTAGTGATGTACTAAGAACTGGGGGCCATTATATCATCATTTATGTGTATAGGAAACTTTCCCTCTTGCATTTATTTATTTATGTATTTTTACTACATAAAGCATTAAAAAACTATTTGATATAGCTTTGAATTCAACTTAATATAGGGAGAATAACTACATATTCTGATTTGTCCAGGGCAGTTCTGAGTATACACTTACTGTCCTAGATAATTATTAACAACGGCCTTTCGCTCTCATAAGTGTCCTGGTTTGGATGATAAAATACATGTTCATCCTAATTATATGGTCTATTGGAGAGGGTTTTGTTTTCTTTCTAGAATATATTTCCTTTTTCCATCCCTATGACAAAAGATCTTTAGCTCTAAATTCAGTTAAGTATCTCCTTTTCTGGGAAACTTTTATTGATATGCTCCCTCTCATTCCTGAAGAAGACCTTCTTTCCTCAGGATACCCTAGAACCTGGACGTTCTTTTCTCACACTTAACCTTGTACTTCCTTCTCTAGGCACTCACCACCAAAGTATACTACTTGAACATGTATGTAGCTTATTCAGCTTTGAATTCTTCAACCCTAGCATGGTACTGGAACATTGCAGCTGCTTAATATGGTGGTTTAAACACCTTTCCTAAAGGATGTATTTTTTAGAATCCTAATATACACCCTAGTTCAAAGCAGAACTACCGTGAAGGAATCTTGTGTGGAAACCCTACATAATTCAGCCAGGGTCATTACTGAGTCAACTCCATGGACTAGACTTCAGTCTGAAATATCAGTGGAGTGGTCCAATGAATAATGCTATGTTTGATGAATAAATGAACTGGCATACAAACTAAACTGTAAAATAATTTCTACTATGTGAATGCCACCATCCTTCCAATCTGAAAACTATCTACCTCAGCTCAAATTCTTCTTCTATAACTCTTGGATGATTCCAATCTCTTCTTCACCTAAACTGTGATACACATGCCATATACTCTTTTGGTTTTCACATACTACCACATATTGATTATTAGCTTAAGGTTTATATCATTAAATGTGAATAGAGACAAAATTATATTTATAAGATACATGTAAGTTATAAAGAATCACAGGACAATAAAGATCTCTAAGAAAAAGAATATTACTTTTGAAGTCTCCTATATCCATTTTCATTCCAATCATTTCCCTCTCAATGGTTCATGATAACTCCGAATTTTTGCTATTTCATTCTTTTGATTTTCTTTATGATTTTATCATGTATGCTAGTATCCTTATCTATCCTCTATCTTACCTGCTTTAGAACTTAATAAATACAGGATTATACTCTTTGTATTTTTTTGTGACTTGCTTTGTTTACTCAAAGTTATGTTCCTATGATCGTGTTGTTGTAGCTCTAGTTCATTCATTTTCACTACTTCATTGGGTTACCTTGTATGAACATGCCAGGTTATATTCAGTATATTACTTATGCTAAATTTGTTCTTGCAAATTTCTGTCAGTCTGATGAGTTTGAAAGGGTCTGTCATTTTAGATTTAGTTTGTACATTTCTATTTATTAATGGGGGCTATTTATTCTCTGGTGGCTCAGACAGTAAAGGGTAAAGAATTCACCTGCAATGCAAGAGACCTGGGTTCAATCCTTGGTTTGGGACGATCCCCTGGAGGAGGAGGGCATGGCAATGCACTCCAGTATTCTTGCTTGGAGAATTCCCATGGACAAAGAGCCTGGCGGGCTACAGTCCATGGGGTTGCAAAGAGTCGGACATGACTGACTAAGCACACACAGGGCGCATTTACTAATGGTAATCTTATTGTATGTTTAATGGATATTTAATAGTCTTTTCTAAGAAGTACCTGATCAAGTCTTTTGGTAAAGTTTTAATTAGGTTAGAAGTCTGTTACCTTTTGATTTGTAGGAATTCTTTAAATAGTTCAGACTTTGTAAATAATTGCTATTGCTAAGTCACTTCAGTCGTGTCCGACTCTGTGTGACCCCATAGACGGCAGCCCACCAGGCCCCGCCATCCCTGGGATTCTCTAGGCAAGAACACTGGAGTGGGTTGCTATTTCCTTCTCCAATGCATGAAAGGGAAAAGTGAAAGTGAAGTCGCTCAGTCGTACCCGACTCTTAGCGACCCCATGGACTGCAGCCTACCAGGCTCCTCCACCCATGGGATTTTCCAGGCAAGAGTACTGGAGTGGGGTGCCATTGCCTTCTTCGTTGTAAATAATATGTATCACAAATATCTTCTCCCAGTTGGAAGCTTATAATTTTACTCATCCCAGTATATTCTGCTGAACAGCAATTTTTAACATTAGTGAAGTTAAATATTTTCTTCTATGATTTGTTCTTTTTGGTTATAATTGAATTTTTTTTCTTCCCACTAAAGTCTTAAATATGCATGCCTATTTCCTTTGAAACATTTTGCAAATTTCACATGTTGGTCTTCTATTCACTCGGAATTGACCCTTGTGTACGCTGTGAGGTAGGGATCCAACTTTAGTTCATTTTTTTAACCATACAGATTCCACTGTGCAGTATATGTCTTTTCAATTTATTTCTAATATTGTCATGACTTTTAAATTTTATCTTTTAATCTTCACAAGATAGTATGCTTTTACTATTTTTGTTGTTTAGTGCAATTGGTTTTTATGTGGAAATACTAACCTTTACCATTTGCTTTACTTATCATTCACTCTTGTATCTAAAGGCAATCTACCTGGGATTATTTTTATTCTGTTTGAAGTATATCTTTCAGAATTTTCTTTAGGCAGGGTCTGCTGGAGTCAAACTTCAGTTTCTGTCTACCTAAAAACTCATTTACTTTGTTCTTCTTTATAAAAAGTATTTCTGCTATACAAAAATTTTATAGTTAATTTCTCTCAGCATATTGAAGATTCTGTCTTCTCTTTTGCTTTTTTTGTTGCTACTGATAAGTCAGCTGCTGGTTTAATTGTCATCTCTTTGAAAGTTAGCTGTATTACAACTGTGGCCTACGTTTACCATCATGTCTTTGAGTTAAGTGTTTTCTGTTTCATCATGATAACTCTATATAGGGCTTTATTTTTGTTTGCACTGCTTGAAATTCATTAGGTTTACTAAATCTGTAGATTTGAATGTTTAATTAGCTTTGGGAAATTCTTAGTTTTCTCCTTAAAAAATGCTTCTGCCTATTTTTTTTTCCATTCCTTATGGAATTCTGATTAGATATGTGAAAGTTTTCACTTAGTCTCTTCTCTATCACATTTTGCTCCTCTTATCTGCTGCTTTTAGACAATTTCTTCAGATATATCTTGCACTTTACTAATTCTCTTTTCAGCTATGCTTCATCTCTTACTAAAATCATGTAATGCCAAGGTTTAAAATAGGTGATTACTTTTGCTTTTCAGTCCTTTGGGAGGCAAGGCTACTTCTTTTATATTCACCATACGATTATATTCTGGAAGGTTTTCTCATGTTAGATTCTCCAGTTGGTTGAGGCTAGGCCTTGTCTTGTGATCCTAGTCCCCCGTGAAACTACAAAATCCAAAGCTACAATTCATATAGTTCATCAAGGTCAAAAATGATTTTAGTGTTCAGTTTGCTTCTTTGGGTTCCAGATCATTTACTAAATATTCCTTACTTTCCTGACAGTTTATTGATGCATTTTTAAAAGATGTTTTAAAAAATATGTTAAGTAATGTTAAGGCTTTCAGTGAAATGATTAATTAGGATATTTAATGTCTAGTATTGTCAGAAACAAAGTTCGGTACTAAACTGTTTATGAATACGAGCGTCTCTTTAGCATCTCAGGATATCCAATGATATCTGTCTAAAGGCTCTTTATGTAAGCAGCACTCCATAAGTATTTGTTGGTTTTACTAATAGAAAGTATATGCATGGTAACACATGCTTTTAAGTCAACAAACCTGATGTGAGGTTTTGGATTCCCTTTAACTTCACAACTGAGCTTCACTTTTTTCTCCTCAGAGTCCAAAGGGAACATTACATGACTTGGTTCTTGAATGAAAATTGGACCATGCAGTGTGTAGTCATCTGAAATGAGAAAAGAAAATGTCCCCAAATGAACACATTCCTGATAGGGAGAATTACAGGAAATAACAACGAAATAAAAATAAAAGAGGTAAACAAACAAAAAATAGTAATACATGACAGATTCAATCCAGCCTCTGGATGACATTTCCTAATGAAGAGTAATCTTTGTGAATTATGAAGCAGTAATATGGACTCTCGTATTTCATAATGATGACTTATTTTACCAACAAATTCCAGAACCAAAATGGCTTGGCATTCCCTTTTCTCTTCTCCACTTCTTACTGTTCTATCCAACCCTAGTTCAGCCTCTGATTTTGTTCACCTTTTGTGCCTCCTACATGCCTTTAGTGTGGCTGTCATCCTGGGAGGCTGTCTAATGTCACAAAGCTAAAATGTTTCTCCTCTGTAATGGGATAACATAGTTGGAAGTAAGCCATAATGATTTCATAAGTACATTAATAATGAGAAGCACCAGTATACTGCTAAAATATGTATAAAACTTTTAGAAATTGCATACATAGGTAAATAAAGAATAACCTAGAGTCATGACGCTCAAATTATGCTTGGCAAATGAATACTTTTTTTAACCTGTTATGAACTAATACATGGGGGCACTTGTGTACATATCACACAGCTGGGACTGACTCAGGACACAAGTTCAGTTACAGCCAGACTAGTCTATTTCAACTTCAAAGAGACTTGAGTATATTAATACAAATGAGGTATGAACTTCTAAATTCTCAATAGCAGAAGATGCACAAAATTTATTGTCATGGAGCTGCAAAGTTCAAAGAATGGAATAATCAACAAACAAGATTTGAAGTAACAATGTAGTGTGCATATACTTTTAGAGCAAACACCTAATAAATATTGGTCAAAACACACCTCATCACTGAAACCTTGCACAAGGCCTCGTGTCCTTGACTTTTGAAGTAAGAGCCTGTGTGCATTCGTGCTTAGTCATGCCCATGGACTGTAGCCCGCCAGGCTCCTCTGTCCATGGGATTTCCCAGGCAAGAACATTGGAGTGGTTTGCCATTCCCTTTCCCAGGGGATCTTCCCAATCCAGGGACCAAACCCACATCGCTTGCATTTCCTGCTTTGAAAGGCGAGTTGTTTATTCACCAGTTCCATCTTTGCCTGCCAGTGCAGGAGATGCAACAGACATGGTTTGATTACTGGGTCAGGAAGATCCCCTGAAGTGGGGCATGGCAACCCACTCCAGTATTCTTGCCTGGGAAATCCCGTGGACAGAGGAGCCTGGCCATTTACAATACACAGGGTAGTAAAGAATCAGACACAATTGAAGTGACTTAGCATGCATATGGAGAAGGCAATGGCACCCCACTCCAGTACTCTTGCCTGGAAAATCCCGTGGACGGAGGAGCCTGGTAGGCTCCAGTCCATGGGGTCGCTAAGAGTCAGACATGACTGAGTGACTTCACTTTCACTTTTCACTTTCATGCATTGGAGAAGGAAATGGCAACCCACTCCAGTATTTTTGCCTGGAGAATCCCAGGGACTGGGGAGCCTGGTGGGCTGCGGTCTATGGGGTCGCACAGAGTCAGACACGACTGAAGCGACTTAGCAGCAGCAGCAGCAGCATGCATGCACACACATGACTCAACAGTTAATGATTGAGAAACGTGAATAGATAGAAAGAGAATAGCTGTTGGTCTGGGGAACTGGTAATAATCCAGACTATACAGCTGCTACACAACTGAACTTTCAGTTTCCTTAAAGATATAGAGAAAGACCTGACACTCACTCCAAGTTGTTTTTTACAGGAAGCAGACCCCTACTAGATGAAAACTACAGAAACAAAGACCCTAGACTGGATCAAATCAGAAAGTTGATGATGCTTGAAACTTCACCTTGATGCCAACCAATCCCAGGATTGTCCATGAGTTGATCACACCCTGTTGTTTGAACACTATGAAACTCCTCACTACCCCTCCGGTGGGTGGGGAGGGTCACACAATTTTGAAGGCATTAGCCTGTTGTGGCTGCTTTGGCCTGGCAAAACATTAAAACTCACATTTTGTGCCTCCTACCTGCCTTTTGTGCTCTGTCACCCGAGAAGCCTGTCTAATGTCACAAAGATAAAACATTTCTGCTCTGTTAAGGGGATATCATAGTTGAAAGCAAACAATAATTTCGTAGATATATTAATAATGAGAAGCAGCAGTGTACTTAGTCTCTATGTTCCTATTCTGCACTGATAAACAGAGTTTCAGCAACACTACCCATAACAGGAAAGTGGCTTTCATTCTTTACAATCTCATTTCTTTTTTCCTAGAAGGTTTTTATAGACCCTCAGGTCTTCCTTTAACCACATGATTTATAAACTATATCTCTTTGTGGACAAATCTTTGTCTATTACATGCATTTGGATCTTTCTTTCCCCTTCTTTGGGCTGTAAGCTCCTGGACAGCATGGCTGTATCTTATCCATTTCTGCTTGTTTTGTGGTACCAACTACACTAGCTTAAACATCAAACATGGTCCATAAGGATTGTTCTATTTGAGGTATTTTTCACTTTTTAATGTTTAGCCAGCTGATTTAAGCACTGCCTAACAAATTTTGAGACAGAAGAGCCAGTGACTATGATGTAAAGTGATACTGAATAGCACCCTATAGCCAGCAATCCGTTTTCCCCTTATATGTGATTATTTGGATGGATGTGAATTACAACTGTGATCCTGGAAGACCTTAATAACCAGCCTTCTGTTGATAGATGATAGGATGAGCCTGAATTCATTCAGGTGAACCAGGACGGAGGAAAACGAAGAAAGCAGATTTGGGCATCTAGGTGAAACATGATAAGGTGACTTCTTTTAAGGCTTTTAATCCAGGCTTTAGAACTTTGCATATTGAGGTTAGGGTAGAAGAAAAATTATGGACTCAAGAAAATCAAACTGAACGGTATTTTATTTTAGAGGAATAGGGACAGCCTCTGACCTTGTTGAGAGAACAACCAGAATATGGATTCAGAAAGACTAGGAACCGAGATTCAATGCCTTTTGTCAGCTAACTCTATGAACTATGGAGGACCACCTAGTCTCTCTAGGCTTCAATCTTCTCATCTATAAAATAAAAGCACTGGAGTCAGTCAGCGCTTCTATACCAGCTAGGAGGAGGAAGAAGTCATGAATATCTTCCCATAAATACAGATGCACGTGACATCCTCATTCAAAGATGTCATGAATTTATTACCACCACCATCCTCTCTCCTTAGTCCATGTATAAAATCTCATGCTAATGAGAGATTCAAACAACGAAAACAGAATTTTTCAAAGAACACATAATAAAAGCATGGAATAAAAGTAAACAAACATGTATCTTTCTAAATACTCATGGTTTAAAGTCAGATATTTCAAAATCTACATATTTACATTTCAGATTTTCAACAATGACATAGTTATTTTCAAAACAAATTTAGATATTGGTCAAGGGTCAGCGCAATTCAATCTCAAAGAATTATATGAATTTTTAGCGTATCTTGTTAAGTGACAAACATTACTCATCAAGGTCACTAACACAGCAGCAAGTTGGGTAGATTATTTTCTAAGAGAGATATATTTCTATTGCTCCAGTTCCAAAATTATGTGTATATATATATATATATAATATCAATCATCTCAATTCATTGGTGTTCCCTGATTTGAATTTCATACAGAAATACAGTCTATTACTAGTAATTCCAAATAAGAATAAAACATAATAATGATTATCCAGGATGCAGCTGAGAGGCTGTGGATTAACATCTGTACTATTTCTCAGTGTATCCATGCCATATTTAAATAACAAAAAGGATATTTTTTCTGTGTATTTTGTAATAAGAATGATAATAATGATGTTTTGCATTCACTATAAATAACACATTTCATCTAAAGTTTTTATTTTCTCTTGGTTAACCAAGCTCACTGCCTAGAAATTAACATTAGCATAAAGGGACTGGCATTTCAGTTTTCATCTAAAGAGATTCACTGCCTCAAGCATGAACTATCTGGTTTCACAAAGATGGAGGGGGGGATTTTAGAAAGTTGCAATCTAGGTATAGAAAACATATCCTAACTTTAATAGTTGTAAAATCAGGGTTACTAGTATTTTGAGAAAAAAATAAGTTAAAGAGTTGTTTTATTTTCCCCAAACACTGAGGTGCCTGGGTTAAACCACCCTGAGAGTGACATTCTCAGATGAAAGATGGAGCAAGGCACCGCTTAAGCTTGTTCTGTGTGTTGTAGTCACAAAGTGACTTTCAAGTGGCTTGAAGGATTATATAAAAGACTCTGCATTTGCCAAAAGACTTTGCATTCACCATTTCAAACCTGACAAGTTCACCCTTTCATTTATCATAGTAAGTTGTTCTATATAAGCAGTCGAATGGCCATGATCATCAGCCTAGCGAGGGAAAGGAGCAACTCAGAAAGCAAGAGGAAAAGATTAATAAGCCCATGCACCTCAACGTTAGACTTTGGACCACCTGTATTGTAATCATGGCATGCTTATTTTTTTAAAACCCCAGTCCAGACTGACTACACTGAAAAATCCAGCATCTCTGCATCTTTTAACTTAGTTCTCCAAGGGATTCTTTTGTACACTGAAATCTGAGAACTACTAATACAGACCCTTCTGATCCTAGATCTCCATTTCATAAGAGCAGAACATCAACCAACACTGGCTTTGCACTCAACTCTAGACTTTCCTTTTTGAGCAAAATCTAACCAACCAAACCTTGCGTGAAAATACTTAGAGAGGGAATTTTAGCACATGACTAATGGTTTTGAGGTAAGCAGCCAAAAACAGAACACTGTAAAATGGACCCACACAAAGAAAATGATGGATCTGTCAAAGTCAGGGACTAAAGCGGTATAAAAGAAGCCCCCCTAAGAACACTCATTGTTGAATTAAAGAAGCTTACTGTGAGAACACCCAGGGCTGCACCATATTGACAAAGAAGAGGCGTCCTTGGGGAGACCCACTAATCTACCACCCTGTAGTAAAACTTTATCCACAACAAATACACACAACATTCTTGCCATTGTTGTTGTTCAGTCACTAAGTTGTGTCTGACTCTTTGTGACCCCATGGACTGCAGCACACCAGGCTTCTCTGTCCTTCACTATCTCCTTGAGTTTGCTCAAATTCAAGTCCATTGAGTTGGTGATGCCATCTAACCATCTCACAATCTGTTGTCCCCTTCTCCTCCTGCCCTCAATATTTCCCAGGATCAGTGTTGTTTTCAATGAGTCAGCTCTTCACATCAGGTGGCCAAAGTATTGGAGCTTCAGCTTCAGCATCAGTCCTTCTAATGAATATTCAGGATTGATTCCCTTTAGGATTGACTGATTTGATATCCTCGCTGTCCAAAGGACTCTTAAGAGTATTCTTCAGCACCACAATTTGAAACCATCAATTCTTCAGTTCTCAGCCTTCTTTTATGGTCCAACTCTCACATTTGTACATGACTACTGGATAAACCATAGCTTTGGCTATATGTACCTTTGTCGGCAAAGTGATGTCTCTGCTTTTGAATATGGTGTCTAGTTTTGTCATGGCTTTCCTTCCAAGCAGCAAGTGTCTTTTCATTTCATGGCTTTATATGTAATGAATCTCATCTTATTTAAATGACAGCCTGTTGGGAATGATGTTTTCATTTTGAGATTATAAATAGGTGAAAAGTCACACTGGTGCTCTGCTGCCTTGAAGTTAGAGAAACAGGCTGACACTGTTTTTAGGGATCTCTCAGAGGAGCAGAAGATAATGATCTTTCATGCTTCCAGGAATTCTAAAAAATCAAAGTTAAAAAGGAGGACAGGGGAAGCAGACTGGTGGCCAGAGCTCAGATATAACTTCAAAGATTCCAGATCCCTAATCTCAGTCCCAGCTTGGGGATTTTAGTGCAAAAGCTGATACCTATACACTCTGATTTTCTGGGTTCTCCTCTCCTTGGCAACTAATTGCCAACTGGTCACTAGGTTACTTCTAGCACACCACCCATCATCCAAAAGTCTATCCCACAGAAACTGTCCTGGACCAGTTTCAGAATAAAAGGGATATTTTTACATAAAAGAGAGAAGATCTATGTTAAAGAAACCCTCCTTTCATGTTTCAACAAAGAGAGGAGAATGTCTGGATTTTCAGTAAAGAGTAAAGATTTCAAGAAAGTTGAAAGGGTTAGTTGCTCCATCATGTCCAACTCTGTGACCCCATGGATTGTAGCCGCCAGGTTTCTCTGTCCATGGGGATTCTCCAGGCAAGAATATTGGAGTGGGTTGCCATTTCCTCCTCCAGGGGATCTTCCCAATCCAGGGATGGAACCTGGGTCTCCTGCATTGAAGGCAGATTCTTCACCATCTGAACTACCAGAGATTTCATGACCAGAAACTTATTTAGGTTCAAGATCAGGCTACTCCTAATCTTTCTCCCTTTTTGCTCATCAAAGATTTAAAAGTTACTAAAAAACACTGCCAGTGATTCTCAAACTCCTTTTTGCATTTGATTCTTTTGTTTTTAGAATTTTTTTTTTTTTTGCGGGGAGACAAAACCAATGTTTGTAAGTCAGCTTCTTCCTGTAACCTCCTTGCAAGCATCCCAGAAATAAAATGTAGTGCCAGGGTTACTCTTCAAAGTTTTAGACTACTGAAAGAGATGCAGAGTCATGGAATTTAAATTAGAAGAGATTATTTAATATTAAATGTATTTTTCCAGATCACAGACTAAAACTGCACTATATCTGTAATGGAAACAAAAATGATTTTCATCTAAAAATAAAATGATATTCTAAGAGTAGCTCAGATGGTAAAGAATCTGCTTGCAGTACAGGAGACCTGGGTTTGATCCTTGGGTCCAGAAGATCCTCTGGAGAAGGGAATGGCAACCCACTCCAGTATTCTTGCCTGAGAAATCCTGTGGATAGAGGACCCTAGCAGGCTACAGACCATGGGGTTGCAAAGAGTTGGAGACGACTGAGCGACTTCCACATACATACATAAAAAAACAGTAATAAAATAACACTCTACCATTAGATGTGAGTAAAATTACTGATATCTCAAAGCTGCAGATAAAATAAGTAATAGCTAGATGTCACTTATTTTAGATGCAGTTTGGGGACATAAATGATTTTGCTCTCTATTCTATTTATTCTTTGAATTAATTTGACCCATTCCTGTCCCCAAAGTCCCCAGTTCAGCTCAGTTCAGTTGCTCAGTCGTGTCCGACTCTTTGTGATCCCATGAATCACAGCACACCAGGCCTCCCTGTCCATCACCAACTCCCAGAGTTCACCCAAACCCACGTCCATCGAGTTGGTGATGCCATCCAGCCATCTCATCCTCTGTTGTCCCCTTCTCCTCCTGCCCCCAATCCTTCCCAGCATTAGGGTCTTTTCCAATGAGTCAACTCTTCCCATCAGGTGGCCAAAGTATTCAAGTTTCAGCTTTAGCATCAGTCCTTCCAATGAACACCCAGGACTGACCTCCTTTAGGATGGACTGGTTGGACCTCCTTGCAGTCCAAGGGACTCTCAACAGTCTTCTCCAACACCACAGTTCAAAAGCATCAATTCTTCAGCGCTCAGCTTTCTTCACAGTCCAACTCTCACATCCATACATGACCACTAGAAAAACCAAAGTCCCCAGATGTCCCTAAAATTCTCTCTTTGAAAAAAGAACGTTACTCTTTTAGGCTACCAGGAGCCAGACTGGGCTCCTGGGAATGGATGGGAACAGTCTGAAGTTTTCCGAGACTGACAAGAATGATGGTAGATGCCAGGAAGCAAGACAGAGGTCTAAGTATCAGGTCCCAGGCAGTAAGAGTAGAGCAAATCCGATTCCAAGTGAAAGGTCAGCACAAGATAACATGCATAAAGGAGCAAGCAAGGGAAGCTTAAAAAATCCACTGATGCTAAATATAGATATTTTTATAGGGCACCTGTGAACAGTACTAACAGGTAACTGAGATTGAGAGGAAAGTCATTAAGGGCCTGAGCCATACCAGACAGCAGGGAGGAATTCAGGGTAAATATTTCATAGAAGATGACTTAGTAAAAAAAAAAAAAGTCAAGGTAGCTTTAAAATAATGATTCCTCAAAGCATGGCCTAGTAACCTCATGTATCAGTATCATCTTACCTGGGGGTGCTTGATAAAAGACAGACTTTTGAGCCCCTGTCAGACCTACTGGATTTTTATTATCAGAGCTCAGCACCCTCTGTTCATTACTGTGCTTTCTGCAGGTGGAAAACTAGTACCTTCAATTATGAATTGAGCACAGATGACTTTCAGCCCTTGACCAATTAAGGACACCAATGAAGAAAAACAACCCTGCAGAGTTTTGTTCCATGCGCTAGATCACTCTGAGGCAACCATGTGGGGTGGGGTGAAAGGTCGTGTTTTGCAAGCATAGCCCTTGGTCAATGTGCTTCTCTTTTGGTGGAAATATTTTTCATCTTTTGCAAACTCAGTGACACAACTCTGCTGGGAAAGGACAAACAAGCAGTACTATGATTTCATCCTCAAAACTAAAAATACCAGATTCATTTCCACTTGTAATTGCTGTGGCATTCACAGGTGTTGCACCTGAGGGTTGCTTAAGCTCTTCATCCTCATGGCAGGTAGAAAGTACCCTCACAGCAGCCAAGAATCCAGGACCATGATATACAGTCAGTCTTCCTCTGACACCAAACTGGCTGTCTGATTAAACACCTGGTCTTGGGCAGACACACTTCACTGGCAACAATCTCAACTGGGGAAGCAAACTCTAGGAGACCTAATGTAGAACACAAGGGCTTGAGTATGAGCTCAGAACACAAGCCCATGAGCTTAGAAGTGAGTTTTATCCGGGTTACATCTGGAGGACAGGTAGACGGTTGCATTATGCATGCTCAGAAGCATCCTGATGCAAACCACAGTGGCTTTGCTGTGTTATATCTTTCATTCTGCTTTCTGCAGAGAGCCCTTTCTCCAGAGAGTAAACGCTCTGTGTGTGTGTGTGTCTGTGTGTAAGTAATCAAGGGGGAACACACTGTCTTATTGGATTGCACAGCAAAGCAAAGCCATGCTACTGGAAAAGGTAGTCCTGCTAAGCTGGTTTGTTGGGCATGCTCTAGAATCATGGTCCCATTTCTCTTTTTCAGGGTGGAAGCCTAGTGAGGAGAACCAATTATTCCACATGGGAAAACACAGGGCCCACTGTGTTTGGTTGGCTGTGCACCATCTCCTCCATCCAGCCTTTCTGATGATCACAGAAAATCATTATGGCTAAAAGCCCCAAGTTCAGCAGCATCTCTGTGGGTCCAGATTACTCACAAAACATATGGGCTATAACCTAAGGAAATTCAGAAACAAATGAAATATTGTAACAGTGATTTTCCTGAGTGTGAGAATTCCTTTAAAATTGAATCACTGATTGTAGAAATGATGATGGGACAGCTGTCAAACTATCATTACAAATACAATGTAGTGTTGTTCATCTTAATTAAATAAATAGTGAGGGATGTTCAAAGGCCCCACACAAGGGCCTGTGTGTGAAATCAGCTGCCACAGAGCATTTTTGTTGAATAGTTATTCCATCTAGTTCTATTTAGTGGTTCAGTTGAATGGAAGAGAGGCAAAACAGATATCAGAGGAGACAGAAATTCCTGCTTAAAGGATAAGATGCTTCTTTCATTTGTCCTTGCTTTCATCTTCCTTATTTTAACCCCCTCAAATCAGCATTTTCAAACAGCAAGAAGCAGAGAAGTCTATTGACAGAAGGTATATGTGTGAAAGCAGAAAGAAAAGAAAATCTGAACAAGACGTAAACTCTCCTACTTTTTTCTTTGTTTTCTGGTTAACAAAATAATGCCGCTGCTACCACATATCATGTCAGACATAACAAGGACATAATCGTACATCATGCCAGAGCTTAGCAATGATGGGGAGGTGGGCAAATGTGAAGAGATACAAGTGGTCTCTGATTAGAAAAATTCCACGTTACTGGAGGAAGCATTTGTAGGGTCATCCTACTCTGACCCTAACTTCACATTCTAACCCATTACAGGAACAATAGATTCATTACTCCTTAAAAAAACAAAACAAAACACTGGGCATTTGGGGTTGCTAGATGCTTAGAATGGATAAGCAGCAAGGTGCTACTGTATAGTACAGGGAAGTATATCCAATCTCCTGGGATAAACCACAATAGAGAAGAATATTTTTTAAAAATGAATATGTGTGTAAAACTGAGTCACTTTGCTGTACATGTACAGCAGAGGTTGGCACAGCATTGTGAATCAACTATACTTCAATTAAAAAAAAAAAAGTAATTGGGTGACTGTGATGTCAAGCCCCAGGTACAAAAAGAAAAATTAATTTTCAACAAATGCAAATATTCTGTAACTCAACTGGAGGCAAAACTGACCTGAACTTATGAGAAGCTATATATAACTTAGCATGAATATTCATATTTTTTTTGCTACAGAGTTCAAATGTGTTCAATTATGGAATGCTGACCCAGGTTCAGCTGGAGAGGTTATATAATACTGGGCATGATATGTGGACCACATTTCTTTCTAAAATCAGAAGGATTCTTAATTATCAAACATTTTTGACCCAAACAGTTGCTGATTAGTGTTCGTGTGCCTGTACTATACATCACTTTCAAGGTTTCATGTAGAGGACGTACAGTGCGCAAAGAAGATGCCATCCTGCCCTCAGGAAGGCTTGTTTTAGAAGGACAGACAGACAATACTCAGATAAGTCAACTTTGTATTTTTAATCAATAGACTATTTTTTTTTAATGTCATCACATTTGATGGGAATGTACCGTTGTTGGCCTGCTTTTCCCACCTACACAGTTTCTCTTGGCCGCATTTCAGCACAGCATCGTCTTGTTTCTCCACCTTCCTTCGGGTCCTTGGCACCCCTCCCCCTTCCACTGAGGACCCACGCAGTTCTAAGCTTTGCCCACCTTCACTGACCCAGCATCTCCAGACAAGTGTTTGAATCCCGACCCCACAAATGGCCCACGTCATCCTTGATGTAAGATAAACACAACACAAAGGCAAACATTTGGTTGCTTTGTGGACTCACTCTGTTCTTACAAAAATAGTAAGCAAAGGACTTTACAGCTAGGCTGAGGCCAGTAGGTACTGACTTTACAGTCATTTAGCATACTGAGCTCCTTGTTGCTGCTTCTTTGCAAGTGGATGGCCTCCACCCAATCAGGATGAAGGTTTGTTGGGCTTTTGAGCATGGAAAGGGGTAGCCAGGATGCCCAGCTTCAGATATCAGTTCACTAGGAGCTAACACTATCCTGGGTTGGGGCCTCCCCGCCAGGACGAAAATGAATCAGGCAATAATGAGAGGTCACAGGCAGTTATGGACTGAAGCCAGGAACACCTCCCAACTCTCTAGCCAAACTTGCACTTGCCCATTCCAAGATTTATTCTTCTTCCGATCATTGCTGTTGTTTGGTCACTAAGTTCTGTCCGACTCTTTGCAACCTCTGCAGCATACCAGGTTTCCTTGCCCTTCACAAACATGAGTTTTCTCAAACTCATGCTCATCGAGTTGGTGATGCCATTCAACCATCTCATCCTCTGTTGCCCCCTTCTCTTGTCCTCAGTCTTTCCCAGCATCAGGGTCTTTTCCAATGAGTCAGGCTCTTCACATCAGGTGGCCAAAGTATTGGAGCTTCAGCTTCAGCATCAGTCCTTCCAATGAATATTCAGGGTTGATTTCCTTTAGGATTGACTGGTGTGATCTCCTTGAAGTCTAGGGAACTCTCAAGAGTCCTGTCCAACACCACAATTTGAAAGCATAAGTTCTTTGGTGCTCAGCCTTCTTTGTAGTTCAACTCTCACATCCTGACAGTTGAAAAACCATGCTGGAAAAACCATAGCTTTGACTATACGGACATTTGCCAGCAACATGATGTCTCTGCTTTTTAATATGCTGTCTAGATTTGTCATAGCTTTTCTTCTAAAGAGCAAGCGTATTTAATTTCATGGCTGCAGTCACCATCCTCAGTGATTTTGGAGCCTAAGAAAATTTCCAGCCATATATACTACCGTCCCCTGAATTTATCCCAGCCTCTTTCATTCCTCTAAATATGGCTATCAGTTGACTAATAATAATTCAACCATTAAACTGGCTCTTGTCAAATTTAGGCCTTATTCCAGAGATGGGAATGTGGTATCTCCAGGCTTTAACTTCTGTTTTTAACGAATCAACACAGAAATACAGTACACTGTCAGTGACTAAAAAGAAAACAGATTAAGAAAAAATTTTAAATAGAGGCCTAGGGTTATCATTGATCAGGTTGCTGGATCAGGGGTCTCCAAGGGAATACTATGTGATTGCAGACCTGTCTCCACTATCAGCTGAGAAAAGTGAGATTTAAGGAGTGACCTGTCGAAGGTCACATTTCTAAGAACTGTGATCGTTGGACCTTGCTTCTAGTCTTTCACCAAAGCCCCAAGTTTTAAAAGTTGGGGTGGGGGTGGGAGTGGACACAGACAGGTCTACAAAGGTTCAAGTTATCTTTTATGATGAAAGGAAAGGAGACATTTCTCCTCCCTTTGTCTTCAAAAAATAATCTCTCTTAATAATTTACTGTGCTATGTTATGCTGTGCTGTGCTTAGTCACTTCAGTCGTGTCAGACTCTTTGAGACCCTATGGACTGTAGCCTGCCAGGCTCCTCTGTCCATGGGATTCTCCAGGCAAGAATACTGGAGTGGGATGCTATGCTCTCCTCCAGGGGATCTTCCAAACCTAGGGATTGAACCCTTGGCTCCTGCATCTCCTGCGCTGCAGGCAGATTATTTACCTCTGAGTCACGGGAGGAAGCCCCCTATTAATTAACTACTCATGTTTAAACAGGATAGAGTTGCACTGACCCATTACAAATGATAAGAGAACTGACCATCTCTCATGGAGTCTGAAAGTGAAGTCGCTCAGTCTTGTTTGACTCTTTGAAACCCCATGGACTGTCACCTACCAGGCTCCTCCATCCATGGAATTTTCCAGGCAAGAATACTGGAATGGGTTGCCATTCCTTTCTCCATAATTAATAGACTAGTTTCTAAAATAAGTTTAGCATTACAGAAAAATTGAGCTGGAACTCAGCCTGGTGCTTTGTGATGATCTAAATGTGTGGGATGGGGAGGGGTGGGTAGAAGGGAGGCTCAAAAAGAAGGGGATATATGTACATATGTAGCTGATTCTAGAGAAGGAAATGGCAACCCACTCCAGTATTTTTGCCTGGAAAATTCCATGGACAGAGGAGTCTAGCAGGCTACAGTCCATGCGGTCACAAAGAGTCAGCCATGACTGAGTGACTGAGCTCACATCTGATTCATTTTGTTATATAGCAGAAACCAATACAATATTGGTAACCAATTATAGTCCAAAAAAAAAAAAAAAGGCAAATGCAGGAAGTTTTCATATATCCTTTCTCCCCTGCTCATAGTTTCTACTATTAACATCTTGCTCTATGTGGCACATGTGTTATAACAAATAAGCCAATGGATACAGCACTATTAACTAAAATCCATGGTGTAATAAGGCCCACTCTTTGTGTTGTAAAATTCTTTGGATTTTGGGAAATATAATATAAGATGTCTCCCCTAGAACATTATCACAGATAGTTTTTGTCCTAAAAACCTCTGTGCTCCACTGTAGCTAACTCTTAACGTTCAAATATATCACTATTTACTCATGAGAACAAAGAAGAGACTAGAAACACATATGAATATAACTGATAGATTTTGGCTAAATGCTCCAAATATCTCAGATATCCCTTGGGCAAAAATACCTCTATAGCCTTGAACTGCTTGGTGGGAAGAAGCCTGGAACTTCCAAAGGCCCCCACATAGAAAGCGTAAAGAAATCAATGATGCTAAAACAAAGCCAAAGGCTAGAGCTTCAGTGATATCCTTTGAGGTTTTAAGTCACTTCTGTCCAAAGCAAGGCTTATCCCTAAGATGGTCAGGTATGTGAGCAAATGATTGCCTTTATTTAAGCCAATCTGAGCTGAATTTTATCATCTGTAGCTAAATGACTCCTAATTGAAACTGTATTCATAGACAGTACCTGTCAATTTATTCAGCGGTTTAATTCATGTTATTGGTCTTCTTTCTATTTCCTTTTGACAATTCTCTACATGCACGTGTATGTAAAAATGCACTCAAACAGGCCCTTCAACAATGTGGTAGACAAAATCTTCTCTCTGTGGACCTAATGTTTATTTTTATGCCTCAACCTTCACCTTGTCCCTCCTATGATCAACTGCTCCCTAGAGGTCTCCTCCTTTGAACTGTGCCTTTTCTGATTTCTGGATACGAATGATAGCTTGGCAGGAAAACTATGACAAACCTACACAGTGTATTGAAAAGTAGAGACATCATTCTGCCAACAAAGGTTCATATGGTCAAGGCTATGGTCTTCCTAGTGATCACGTATGGGTGTGAGAGCTGGGCGGTAAAGAAGGTAGAGCACCAAAAAACTGATGCCTTCAGACTGTAGTGCTGGAGAAGACTCCTGAGAGTCCCTTGGACTGCAATTAGATCAGTCAATCTTAAAGGAAATCAACCCTGAATACTCACTGGAAGGACTGATGCCGAAGCTGAAGCTCTAGTAGTTTGGTCATCTAATGCGAACAGCCGACTCAGAGGAAAAGACCCCGATGCAGGGAAAGATAGAGAGCAGAAGGAGCAGAGGGAGTCAGGATGAGACGGATGGATAGCATCACCGATGTGATGGGCATGAACTTGGGCAAACTTCAGGAGACTGTGAGGGGCACAGAGGCCTGGTGTCCTGCAATCCATGGGGTCACACAGAGTCGGACATGACTGGGCAACTGAACAACAACAACAAATGGTATCAAAATTTGTTTTTCCCATGTCTTTCCCCATCACAGGACACTATTTCTTATTGGAAACCAAAAAGAAACACACACACACAACTGTATGGTAATCATTTCCTAAGCTCTAAGCTTCCAGCTAGAATTCATATACTTTAATGGTGACCTTTTGAAAAGATAATTAACCTAAAACAGTGGTAATACTCCTAATGTGCGTTTATGTATTCTTTGTGCGTAGAAAGATACTCCTAGGCCAGTTAAAAATGAATACAGAACTACATTCTCAAATTCTGACTAAAGAGATTTGGAAGTGGGGCACAGGTATATGCATTCAAATCATGCATCTTAGATTATTCACATGCACGAGATCTACAGTCATGAGTCACCGTTTGAAAAAGAAAAACGGAGGGAACATTAGCAATGATGGTAGGCTGCTTCAATCCCCAGGTGGCTGCTACAACTGATAAGGTGTACGATTCTCAGGTCAAATGCTGGAACTACCTCTCTTGTATGTCCTGGGTGAGTAGAGTATTTCCCATCCAAAAAGCAAATGGGAATAAATCCTTGTGTGCAATGGGAGGTGTCAATGATTATATCAGACCTGTTTTGGCACCTGATGCTTTCCTCATCATGTCTTAAGAATACTGTCATCCAGGTCTGTCCAAGCCTGTGTGTGGCTGGGAGAAACAATGCCCTTTCCCCAGTTCTAAGCCTCCCACAGCTAACACATTCTCCTTCTCAACTAAATAAACAAAAACAAAAAGCAAAAAATGTATGGCCAAAAAGTGGAGGTTGTCTTTGCTGCACTCAGTCATAATTTCACACTTTCTTAGAGACCATCTGCTTCAAGCCCTTCTGGGGTGAACTGCTGCTGTTATTATCCCCTCAATGACACCCCAAGTTCCCCACCACCTTCCCTGACATTAAATTGCTTGAACACAGAACCCCTGCAGGCAGCACTTTCATGTTACATGCACCGCAGCTTTTCAAGGAATATTCATGAACCTTTGCACCTGTCTCTTTGGCAGCTGAAGTGCCCCATGTCTGCCTTTCCTTAAATGTTTCAGGTTTTAATTTGGCACATAGTGAATGTGTCATTATATGGAGATATATACCAGGGGGCATGAAAGTGAGTAATCTGAGAACTCTTCAAGCAAAACTGGAACAACATATTTCTAACAGGAAAGATCTACTAAATTTGAATTTCGTATGCTTCTCTTTCTGGTGTGTAGGTACTTTAGCTATTTTTCATATTGTTGCTTAGGAAACCAGGCTGTCATGTGTTCCTGATGAAGCTGAGAAGAAGAGAAAAATTAAGATTAAGTTCATGGCAAGCAGTGGGTTCCAGGCATAAGTCTTCTCAATGGGACATTGGTATTTTAATAGAAAGTTGGTAAGGAAACCCAAATCAGACTTATGTGGTACCTCCCTCACTGACTGAATCCAGAAGTCCTGCTGGACCAGGATAAATACAACCACAATCAACTTAGGCAGAGATGAGCTGAGTTGTGGCAAAAAAAGATGCTTATGAAATCATAAGTCAACGTCTACCTTCCCTGTCTCAAAAGGTAATATGTGCCTCCTATTTAGAGACACACAGAATAATGAAAATGAGTCTCCATCACTGAGTGCATTATTAGGCCAGGCTCTGATGCAAACTGAAAAGACTCAGTAGGCCTTGTCTCACTTACCCTACAATAGCCCTACTGACAGGTCTGACACTCCTCCTCACTTGGCGATGGAGAGAGAGATGCCTGGAGATAGCTACCCTTATGAGAGGTTGCAAAACAGGGATTCATTGGTTTCTTCCTTTTAGAAGCCAGTACTCAGTAGCACCATGATATAAAGTAGAACTGCCCTCTACGTATTAACCCCCAAGAAGTAACAAAGGAGATGTTGATATGTCAAATAAGGATGGTGTCATTAAATGTGAGTGGTTTCTTATTTTTAATCCAACTCTATTTTTGAGGTGAGGAAACAAAGGTGAGGTTCAGTGGTCACACAGATACTCAGTGATGGAGTTCTAACCAGAATCTTGATTTGTTGATTATCAGTGGAATTTTTTCATAGTACCATAGGCACCCTCCAGTTTATTGTTCGGATAACAGTGGGATTAGTCTGCTTTTACCTAGAAATATAGTGGAGAAAAATGACAGAGTCATCCCTTAGGGAAGGAAGGAATCTATTTTGTCAATATTTAAGTCTTCAAACTTTGGTTCAAGAGAAAATAAGTGAAAGCCTGTTTCCTTTTAGTAGAGAACAGAAAGGATAAACGTATTCATCATATGCTGTACTTGTTACTAATTCTTTCAAATTATAAAGTAGTTCTTTGAGGGAATTACCAACATTTTGATGTAGAGAAAGGGTATTTTGTCCTAAAGTATTCTCTATAGAAAACTTAATAAAAGAGGGGATTCATAACCTTTCAAAATGACAGGCATAAAATTTACATCTAATTACTGGCCATTCAGCCTTTTCTGTGTCATTCTGTCATAAGGTAAAGTGGCATGCACGCTGATTTGGGCAAACACAAAAGCAAAAATTCTTTCTGTAAAGGGATAAATGGAAGTAAAAAATGCCATTGACTTGAATTCACAGGCTTATCAAAAGAAGGGGGAAAACACTTCTTTGGCTTTCCAAAGACAAGGTAAAAAGCTTGTCCATTAAGTTATTGGACCCTTTGAATAAGTCATCCACCTCTCTGCTTCATTTCACTGACAACTGATGCCCAAATTCCTTCCCATAGACCTGTAACCAGAGAGGTGGGTGACCATGACCTTCTCTACCTTTATAACAAAAAAAACCTGTTTGCTTAAGCAATACAGCAACTAACCAGAAGCAACTGACAGAGGTACCAGATTAACACCTTTCATTCATTCAACAAATATTTCTTGAGTCCCAGCTATGAGGTAGATGATTAACATGTTGAGGATAGGCAGAGAAGTAAATCAACACACTGCCCTAAAAGAGCTCATGCTCTAGGCTGGGGAGGCAACTCACACAGCGTGTTGAAGGGTGAGTAGTGTTGGGAAGTAAACAAGAAGGGCGCAGAGTCCTGGCAGGGCACTGAGATTTTAAACAGGCCAGTGAGGCCCCTTATGGAAGATGATGTGATGCAAGATGCAGAGGAAGCGAGGAAACAAACCAGAAGGGTATTTGGGAGATAAACATTGCAAGCAAAGGCAGGAGTGCCTGCACAACTCCTAAGGCCTTAGGAAGGTGCTTAGTGTAATAAATGCTTTCCCACTTTCTCTCTCCCCCACTCCAGTTCCCTGCTCCCACACCCCTCACACACACACTCAGAGTACCTGGAGCCCCGGGGTGGAGGGAGCGGTAACAGGAGACAAGCAGGGGTGGCAGCAGCTACACCATATCAGGGCTTCCCTCTCCCATATTTCTGGCAATTCTCCAACCAACACTGTGTAAGTGAAAGTTGGTATCATTGCTCATTTTATGGACTAACAAAGTGACATTATATCCTCATTTTACAGACTAACAAAGTGAAACACAGAAAAAAAAAAAGTCCACTTGGGAGCCTGGGGCATATCCTGGCACTACCATGAGGCTTTTTTTCTTTTTCTTTCTCAAAAGATGCACATGGGATTAGGAAACTGCAATTCTTGACCAATCTTCTCATGCAGAACATGCCAAAATCTGTACAATACTTATAGCACAGGAATTAAAAGCATAGGCTTCAGACAACAGCGTGGGCAGGCTAAGTCTCTTCAGTTGTGATTGTCTCTTTGGGACCCCCTGGACTGTAGCCCACCAGGCTCCTTTGTTCTTGGGATTCTCCAGGCAAGAATAATGGAGTGAGTTGCCACGCCCTCCTCCAGGGGTTCTTTCCGACCCAGGGATAGAATTCCAGTCCACTGCATTGCAGGGAGATTCTTTGCCATCTGAGCCACCAGGGAAGCCCACAGATAACAGTACCTGGGTTCAAATTTGAGCTCTGCCTGTGGGTGACCTTGAACAAGTTGCTTGGATTCTGTGTCTCTGCTTTCTCATTTGTGAGATACTAGTGCATATGTTCAGAGAGGGCGATGGCACCCCACTCCAGTATTCTTGCCTGGAGAATCCCGTGGACAGAGGAGACTGGTGGGCTGCAGTCCATGGGGTCGCTAAGAGTCGGACACGACTGAGCGACTTCACTTTCACTTTTCACTTTCATACATTGGAGAAGGAAATGGCAACCCACTCCAGTGTTCTTGACTGGAGAATCCCAGGGATGGGGGAGCCTGGTGGGCTGCTGTCTATGGGGTGACACAGAGTCAGACATGACTGAAGTGACTTAGCAGCAGCAGCAGCAGCAGTACATATGTTATAGGGTTATCTGTGAGTACAAAATGCCTTAATATTTTTGAAATGCTAAGAACAATGCCTGACACTTAATGAGTCCTATACAAGGAAGGAAACACAGTATGTCTACACATTTCCTACTTAAAGTCTCTGATTTGGGGTGGAGGGTGTTGGAGATACAAAGGAGAGAATCAACTCTAGTTACTTTTTAATGTTCTTGTAGATAGGAAGACATACTTTTTCCTTAGCAGTCCAGTTGCAATAGCAATTTTCTGAATATATATTGCCAAGGATACACATTTTTTTGCCCCAAGAAAAATAATAAAGTAGATCAGCATATATTTCTCCTCTTATTCCCCCACCCCCACCTCCCAAAATTAGTAGCCTGAATGATTCAATAAGCACTCAGGTGTAAGCTGCACACAATCCATCTTTAATCTTTCCCTAGGTTTCTGAATGAATGACGTCAACATTCATGCTTAGGATACTTTTAAATCAAAGAAGGTCATCTTCAGAAAGGGCTAAAAAGAATATAAGCAATGTCTCTATTTAAGAGGAATTAAAGAAATGTGAATTCCTTTGGTTTCTATCTTTTGATGTCATGGCATTTCTATTCCAGTGACATAAAAAAGCACTATGATGTGGAGCAAAAATAGGAGATACCTATTTTTGGCAGGCAATAAAACATGTCCTTCACGGAAACAGCCTATTCTTCTGCTCCCCAAACCTCTTGTACACTACAATACTTCCAGAATATGATGATATTTCATCACCTCTGTCTATTGCATGTAAGTTCTTCGAAGACAGGAATTTGAGTTGATGTGGTCTTTGTTTCCCAGACTTTATCTTTCTTTCTGGCACAGTGTAGATACCTAATCCATCTCTGATGAATGAGTTAGTGAAAGAAGGAAACAATATGGCAATCGTTATTAAGTGGTATGTAGGGGAACCAGTGTGGAATGCAAAATATCCTGATTGGTGGTCAAGTACTATTTACAACAGAACCTGCTGCTTCTTGAAGATCTTTTGAGAGAACTAGATAAGGCTTATTCCATTAAGAAAGTCAACTTTTAAATTTTCTGTGAAAATTGACTTTTCATTTGATTTTAAAATGGTGTCTTTATAAAGCCTTTTTCTAATGTCAGGGCATTCTTTAGAAGAATTCATTCCCACTCATTCATTCATCCACTCATTCATACAATGAGTGTTTTCTGAGCATGTACTCTGTTCCACATGCTGAAGATACAATAATGAACAGGGACAAATACAGTTTCTCCCTTAAATTCATTAAAAATCTATTCACTGACAAGCTTATGCTTGTAATTTAATTTTAAAAATAGACTGACAAAACAAAAACAAAAAATCTGATGTGGACAGGGCTAAGTCATCATCTAGTCCAGTAAGTAGTTCTTATCATCCTCTGACTCACAGAACACATTGAAAAGAAGATGGAAAGGAACTGATATCTACACAAACTTTTACACAAAATTTCTAGGGTTATTGGACACTCTTCCCTGAAGACAATCCATGAATTCAGGATTTAAAACCCCTGACCCATTCTGGGTCTATCATTTCATACCTCTGTGTGTGTCCACATTTAAAGACACAAAGTAAAAATGTTTCAGTTCAGTTCAGTCGCTCAGTCGTGTCCGACTCTTTGCGACCCCATGAACCGCAGTATGCCAGGCCTCCCTGTCCACCACCAACTCCCAGAGGAGTTCACTCAAACCCATGTCCATCGAGTCGGTGATGTCATCCAGCCATCTCATTTTCTGTCATCCCTTTCTCTTCCTGCCCCCAATCCCTCCCAGCATCAGAGTCTTTTCCAATGAGTCAACTCTTCGCATGAGGTGGCCAAAGTATTGGAGTTTCAGCTTTAGCATCAGTCCTTCCAAAGAAAAATGTTTAGTTCATATTAAAACCTCAAAACTAAATATTCACCATGGCTAAGTCTCTAGAGTATTTCAGAGGATTGAAAGTAGCAAAAGCGAAAATAAAATCTTTTAAGTGATAAAGGAAAGAATAATTAGGGAGAATTTGTTCTCTTTTAGTAATAAAGTTAAGAAGAACATGTATTTCAAACACTACAACTATCCTTTGAGTCTTTTGTACTCTTGAGAAATCAACAGAGAACTACTGGTTAAAGTGCTTGAAGCTAATGGTCTGAAAAAGATTGAGTGAAATAAAATTGTTTTGCCTGAGTAATAACTGCTGTCAAATGAGAAGGAACTATTCTTCACCAAACTTTTGGGATCTTGACCCAAAAGGCATCCTGAAGTAGGATTTGAGCAATTGTTAACATTTCCTCAAAGGCAATTCAGGAGTTGGCAGTTGACAGTTGAAATGCTTCTACTCTAGGCAAAATTTCCAGCATGTAACTGAGGTTATTTATAAGCCTTCCACAGATAATTACTGAAATGTGTGAAATACTTGGCCAACACACATAGGGAATTCAGTGTGCTACCAATATAGCAAAAGCTACAGGGTCATAAAATATAACCATGAAAATATATACATTTGGAGAAAATATAAATGAGACTATTTTGGTAAACTGAAAAAAGGCTAGTGATGATTTGAAGATATGATGATTACAACATAATAATTATAGCTAACCTTTATGAAGCACTTAAGATATCATGGACCACAGAACAGCAGAAAATATTTGCAAATCATACATCTGGTAAGAGGCTGGTATTCAGAATACATACAAATTCTTGTAACTTAACAATGATAAAAGAACCCAATTTTTAAAATAACCGACAAAGGATCTGAACAGACACTTCTCAGAAAAAGAAAAAAAAAGATATACAAATGGCAGATAAGCACACAAAAAGATGTTCAACATCACTCGACACTAGGGAAATAAATACCAATGAGGCACCACTTTACACCCAGTAGATATATACATAATTTTTTTAAAAAGTGTTGACAAAAATGTAGAGGCGACCTGAAGGGGAATGAAGTCGAAAAGGAAGGGGATTTATATATATATGTGGCTTATTCATTTTGCTCTAAAGTAGAAACTAAAACACGGAGAACGCAATGGCACCCCACTCCAGTACTCTTGCCTAGAAAATCCCATGGACGGAGGAGCCTGGTGCAGTCCATGGGGTCGCTAAGAGTCGGGCACGACTGAGCGACTGCACTTTCACTTTTCACTTTCATGCATTGGAAAAGGAAATGGCAACCCACTCCAGTGTTCTTGCCTGGAGAATCCCAGGGACGGGGGAGCCTGGTGGGCTGCTGTCTATGGGGTCGCACAGAGTCAGACACGACTGAGCAACTTAGCAGCAGCAGCAGCAGAAACTAAAACAACATTGAAAAGCAACTCTATGCCAATAAAAATTAATTTAAAAATATAGAGATATCAGAAACTTCAAATAATGATGGTGGGAATGTAAAATGGTGTGGCTGCTCTTTAAAACAGTTTGCAGTTGCTCAAAAATTAAGTGACCCAGAAATTTCACTCCTAGGTGTATATCTATATCAGAAGTCTCCCAAAGCCTCCTCAGATTCAACCATTTACCAGGAAGACTAATAGGACTCAGCATACAGTAGAAATCACAGACATGATTCTTTACATCACAGTGTAAAAAGGGATGGAGGAAAACTTGCAAAATCAGCAAAGAGAAAAGGCATACAGAGTAAAGACAATGGGAAACCAGGGGCAAGCTTCCAATTTCCTCTTCCGAGTTGACTCACATAAGAGCAATTCATTTGGAATATACCTGTGAACTGTTATCTGTCAGGAAAATTCATTTCAGATTCAGTCCCCAGAGTTTTTATAAGGCACCAGTGATGTAAGCAGTCTCTGCATGGGTACATGTGTTCCTAGTCGCTCAGTCATGTCCTGTAACCCGCCAGGCTCCTCTGTCCATGGGATTTCCCTGGCAACAATATTGGAGTGGGTTGCCATTTCCTTTTCCAGGGGATCTTCCTGACCCAGCAATCAAACCCACGTCTCCTGTGTCTACTGCATTGCAGGCTGATTCTTTACCCACTGAACCACTGGGGAAACCCCATTTAAAGTAGTCTCTTCTTGGCACATATCTAATTGTCAGATTCCTAGAAACAAAGTGGATTTTCAGCACAAAACCTACTGCTTGTATAAGCAGTTGAGCCATTCTTCTGTTAGCTTAGGGCAAAAACTAAAAAATCAAGCTCCCAGATGCTATCAACGGTTAAACATTTAAGCCATCCTTCCCAACACAATAGTCAGGCCTGTTACCTCTTTTCTGTGCAATACCCAATAGAATTGTGTTGACAGCTGTGTAAGTTTTATACTTTAAGATTATTAACATGGTGCATTCTACCTCATATTAAAAAGAAAAAACAACTTAGAGATGCTAAGAGAAGATCTTGGAGTTAAATTTAAACAATTACCTATTTGGTATATCAAAATTAATTGGTGTCTTAAAATTGTAAAGAGGACTGCTATGAATTTAACTGTGTCCCCCACAATTCATATGAAGCCATAACTTCCAGTGTGGCTATATTTGGAGTAAGGAAGTTATCAAGGTTAATAGGTCACAAGACAGAGCTGACAGATAGGTGCCCTTTTGAGAGGCGACAGCAGAGTCTGTTTTCTCTCTTTGCCTGGAGAAGACACAGCAACAAGGCAGCTGTCTGCAAGCTAGGAAGAAAGCTATCACCAGAAACTGAATCAGCCAGTACCTTGACCATGAAATTCCCAGAATTCAGAATTATGGGAAAATACATCTGTGTTATTTAAACCAAGTACTGCTAACTAAGACAGGGACCATGCAATGTGCCTTATGTAAAGTGTGTCACTTAATCTTTAAAACAAACTGGTGTGAGAAATTCTACTGATCTTTCCTTTTTACATAAAGTCTTTAGAAAATTAATTTACTAAAGTAACAAGGTAGGATTTAAACAAAGGTTATCTGATATGAAAAATCCGTATTCCATCATACTCTACACTCCCTCAAACTATAATGATACTGTGAAGAGACTTCCAAATTCTAAGAATATATAATATAAAACAGACTCATGTTTTAAAATCCCCTTTGTATATATAATTTACCCCTTTATGTATGTATTTTCACCTTTTATTTTCCTTTATTGTGTTGCTTTTCAGTAACCACTTCCTTCAGAAACATCTAATTCCAAGTTGGGTACCTAAAAGCAGGGCTTCGTTCTTTTATTGGAAATCACCACAAAGCAACAAGGGCGATGTGAAAAGGAAGAACAAGCCCTATCACATACAAAAAGAGAAAATATATGTGGAAAATGATTCAGTTGACCCTTGAACAACCCAGGAGTTAATCCATGTATAACTTGTAGGTGGCCCTCCATACCTGACTCCTCCACATCTGTGGATTCAACAAATAACAGACCATGTTATGGACACAACATGGGTTGTGGGGAGGAGATGGTGGCACAGGCACTAAAACAGATGCATTACCACGTGTACAGATGCCTAGTGGGAAGTTGCTGGATAGCACAAGGAGCTCAGCCTAGTACTCTGTGATGACCTGGAGGAGGGATATGGGGTTGGGGGTGAGGGGAGGTTTAGGAGGGAGCGGATACATGTGTACTTGTGGCTGATTCATGTAATGACATGAATGGCAGAGGCCAACACAACATGGTAAAGCAATCATCCTCCAGTTAAAAATAAAATAAATAAGAAAATAAACAACAAAAAATCCAGACTTCGTAGCACTATAGCATTTACTGCTAAGAAACATCTGAGTATAATGGACCTGCATAGTGCAAACCTGAGTTCCTCAATGCAGCAGAGGGCTGTTGAACCTACTGGAGTCACCTAGGAATTCACAAAGGTCCTGAAAGAACCTGATGATCTCAGACAAAGCAATAGAGAACAGCTCTCCAATGCAAGCTACCCAGTCAACAGCAACTTGGTTTGGAATACAATGACAGTTTTGTGGACCAAAACTCAGGATACCCTGGAACTGGTAGTGTAGAAAATCTCAAAAAACAGGGAAGGTGAGAATGAAATAAAATCACACAGAAAACATATATATGCTAAAACATATATATGCCAAAAGTCATGTTTTGGCGGCGGGAATGATTCTGCATTTTGAGTAGTACCATAGGTATTGCTCTCTGTTGGCTATAGCGATATAAAAACCTAAAAAAATAAGACTTAAAGATAAAACCTGAGTCAAAAGGAGAATGCTTCATTGTCTATAAAGTGGTACTAGCTTTTTTACAATATTGAGTAGACCATAAAGAACTTGCCCTATTCAAAGATGTGTAATATTTTTAAAAAAAGAGAAAGAAAACAGCACAGAATATATTGAATAAATTAAAACAAAACATGAATGGAAGGGCAAAAGTAAATAGTATGTAAGTATATAAGTAAAAGCCAAAGTAAAAGGCAAACAACTAAAAATGAAGGGAAGAGAAAAGTAAAAATCAGAGAATAGAATGGCATAATGCATCTAAGTTAAAGAAATTGTTAAAGACTTAAATGGTTAAACCATTTTATATAAGAAAGGAATACAAGTGGAAAAATAAAAAATGAAAAGTCACAAACATAAAGCAGAGAAAATGAAAAGAATCCTAAGAGATTATTTGTCTCAGTACTACACAAATGGAAGATCTAGAGGGAAATATTCGTGTCCAAAACTAACTCTAGAAGAAACAGAAAATCTAATTAGATCTGTTAGCTGAGTAGACAGAAAGCTGTCCAAGCACCACCAAAGAATCAGACACAGATGGATTCACAAATTCCACAGACATTTACAGTGTCCAGTGCTATTTATAAGTTCACAAGCTAATAAAGGAGATGTGCTTTCAATCTCTGGGTCGGGATGATGATCCCCTGGAGAAGGAAATGAAAACCTACACCAGTATTCTTGTCTGGGAAATCTCTTGGACAGAGGAGCCTGGTGGGCTACTGTCCAGGCAGTCAGACAGGTCTCAGTGACTAAACAACAACAACAAAGCTAATAAAATGAAGTTTCCAAATTATTATTATATATATTGAGAAATATATATATACACGCCCACACACACGCCATAATTCAACAAAAGTAGCTCGCTAGCTCTGTCTTTGTCTTTCTTCTTCCTTCTCTCTCTCCTTCCTCTCCCCATATATCAACCTCACTTTTCATATTCTACTAAATTCTAGTGTAATAAAATACATTTGCAGATAAGAAGAGTATGTATTCTACTTTCCTTAATTTCAAGGTTACCTTTGAAGTAACTTAAATTCATACCATATATGCCCTTGGGCAAAAGGGAACTTTGACCTTCCTTATTTGAAATTGTATTGTATTCAGAATGCTTCAGTTTTATACATGACGTGTTTAAAGTACTCCAGAAAATCCAGAATATAGATCTGATGAATGTCAGCATTTAGCAACGAACAGGGGTCTAAAGCACTGATTATCTTAAACTGAATTCTGTATAAGCAAAATCATGGCTCTCCAAGTCAAACTTCCATGAAATCCAATGCTTTGAAGAGGCCTGAGAAATGTTTAGCTGAATTTGATTTTTATTGTAATTGTTCCTTTTACTCTGAGGTCACAATTGTGTGATTTAAGAGCCATATCTCCTCTGTCAGGGGCCTTATAATTACTTCGTTTAGGCTGTTTTATTATGTGATACTAATTTCATCTAATTGACCAGTCACAAATTGAACAAATCAAAATTGCTCAGAACTATAGCAATTTTCTTCATGACTAAACAATTTACCGTTGTCAAAGAAAAGAAAATTAACAGGTAGATTCACAATGTTGTTTCTGCATTTTTATCTCTACTTTCTTCTACACACAAGCTAAATCTGTCACAGGGATGTAGCTACAAGAAGATGGTAAAACTCAAGAGAGAGATGGAAGAAATAACATGTATATACAGTATGATGAAGCTTAGGTGAATATTGACCTGGGATCATTTTCTAATGATATTTTATTGATTTGAACATATAAGCTTTGTCTATATGTAGGAGAAGCCTTTATGAAATCTATGAGGATTTCTCTCTAAAGTTGATGAGCACTATAATTACACCAGAATCTTTGTGTTAAAGGATGAAAGTTTGAGAGTTGGATTTTTGTGAGTAATCCCAAGGTTCCACCTCACATCATGTGATTTTGCTGAGGCACCATTTTAAACTGGGACCTTTGAGAGATCAGTAAGCAGATTCAACACTTACTCAGTATTGCCATGTGGCTAATCTAGCATGTCGTCATGCACATGAATGCTGAGACTAAACTTTATTTCTTTGTAGAAAAAAATGCCACTCCAAATAAAGTCTTGCTACCTGGTATTTGTGAATTTAGAGATTTCCATGTGTCAAAGGTCTCCTCAACCTTAATAATACATTCTAATCTTTTCATTTAAGAAGTACATTTCATAAAAGGGCATGTTTTTTCTCCCAATAATCTGAGTATTGTCTGTTTTCCTTCTATTTATACTATTTCACCTCATCGCCTCTATCAAACTTGCGACCTCAACACTGGGACTGAACATGACGCTGAGGAAGCTCTCATTGCCCCTTTGAAATTTCTCTGGTCTGCCCTCTCCATGAAGACTGAGCTCTATAATAGCTTTGTCTTTGGGGCTGGATACTTGTTTGACTTGACTTTGTCTTTGGACTATAGGTCCCATGCCTTTGGCAACATGGCCTTACTCCATGGCTACAGCTTAAAAGATGTTATGTTCCTCTCAAGCTTTCAGTTCCTTTGTGGCATAGCATCTAATTCCCTGGCAGTCGAACTAGTGATGAAATGTCTCTAGTCTTGACTCTTCCCTACTTGGCCATTCACTATATAGAGCCTAGCCATTTCCTAAGGCTACATAGATTTGTTTGTAGAGCAATGGAAAGAACTCAGTTTTAGGATGATAAATGTCTAGATTTAAATCTCAGTTCCTCTAGTTGCCTCACTTTCTGTATAATAGTATTATACTACATTATATAATAATATGAAATTATATATAGTAAGATACAATAATATTATTTTTAATAATCGTACACTTATCCCTTGGTGTCCTTAGGGGGTTGTTCCAGGACCACTCTCCACCCCACAGCAGCCTGTCCTGGCAAATACCAAAATCTGTGGGTATTCTTACAGTCAACCCTCCATAGTGTTGGAAGTAGAACCCATGCATGACATGGCAAACCAAATTATCAATGATGTATATGTTTTAAAAAATTGTCATGAAATTTAGAAAACAATCAAGGAAGAGTCTGAGCACTCTGCCTCATATGCAGTGGTATGACTGCCTAACAGAATTTTATCTCACTATGGCAGACTAGAGCATTACTGGACTCTCAGTAGATATACAAAAAATAATTGATTCTGGTTGCTATACATTTATTTCATATTAAAAGTATATAGACATACATGGAAACAACCTGAATTTCCATTGACATGTGAGTGGAGAAAGAAGATGTGATACATATATACAATGGAATACTATTCAGCCATAAAAAGAATGAAAAAAAAAATGCCATTTGTAGCAACATGAATGGACCTAGAGATAATCATGCTAAGTGAATTTCAGAGAAAGAGAACGACAAATACCATACAGTATCACTGATACGTAGACTCTAAAATATGACACAAATGAAGTCATCCATGAAACAGAAACAGACTCACAGATGCAGAGAATGGATTTGTGGTTGACAAAGGATAGGGAGGTGGGGGAGGGACAGAGTAGGAGGCTGGGATTAGTAGATGCAAACTATTATATACAGAATGGATAAACAAGGTCCTACTGTGTAGGACAGGGAACTATATTTGATATTCTGTGGCAAACAATAATGGAGAGGAGTAAAAAGAATGTGTATATGAGTGTATATATATGTATATGCATGTGTGTATAACTTCACTTTGCTAACTAACACATTGTAGTTAGTTAAAAACTAACTAAAAAACTAAAAACTAACACATTGTAGTTGGCTAAAAGCTAACAAATTGTAAATCAACTATACGTCAATAAAATAAAAATTTAAAGAAGTATATAGACATAACCATTCAAAAAAAATAAAGTTTTTTAAATGACATATAAATCCACCTCAAATAGCTACTTTTGGTAAGCTTCTCTCCAGTTATTTTGTAATTTAACTATGATAATAGTTGTAATCACAATGTATGTGGAATTTTCTATCAAGCTTTTGTTCTGATGATGAGTACTTTCCATCATTCTTCAGAGCCTCCATAAACTGCATTCTAAATGGTTGTGTAATTCAGTAAATGCTGAGTGATTATTCACCTGTCATTAATAGCCAGAGCAGATAAACCATGAAGCCCTCCAATGAACTATGCTATGAATAACATATTTTAAAGTTCTTAATATAATGAAGGCAAATTTTTCCCTTTAAAAAAAAAAAAATGAAGGCAAAGTAGAAAAAAAGAAAACTGGTTTAGTACTTAGATGCTTGAAAATATTTGTACCCAATGCACTTATGCTCTAACTGGCCCTAACTAGTGATAGAATTTGGGCAAGTTCTTTATTATCTTTAGTAGTCTTGAGACCCTTATTATAGAATGAGCCACAATTTATATTCTTTCAAAGGTTCTAATCAGTTTTATAATTTTATTATGATACATTTATTACGGTCTCAACTCTAACACTCAGCAGTTGCATGACTGGACCAGTATCCTGGCAGATAAAGTGTGTGTGTTAGTTGCTCAGTCATGTTCTATTCTTTGCGACCCCATGGACTGTAGCCCACCAGGCTCCTCTGTCCATGGAATTCTCCAGGCAAGAATACTGCAGTGGGTTACCATTTCCTAGGTTACCTGCCTGATCCAGGAATCAAACCCGGGTCTCCCGCATTGCAGATTCTTCACTGTTTGAGCCACAAGGGAAGCCCCATGGTAAAGAGGTAGGGCAGGCAGATGAAAAGGTGATACCAAGTGAGCAGTTTTTTTTCTGTCATATTATTCTCTCTGTGGTCAGCATCTCTAATCCGGACAGTGGTGCTGATTTTGCTTTCTGCAAAATCAGGAACCTCATCATCCTCAACTCCCTCCAGTTCTAGATACTCTTCCTCCCTCCTCTTACAGAAAAGTTGGGACTCTTGACTATATGAAGCCTCATGTTCCTTGCTGAAGCTGGGCCAAACATATCAACTGCAGTGCTTGTGTGGCATTTTAATTCCTTTCAAATTAGTTTCCAACATTTAAAGTAAAAGTTCAGACTTAGAGCTCCTCTGAAAAATTTGGGATCTCTTTATCACATTAGGCCAGTATTCCTTTTAGGCAGAAACTGGCTGGAACAAAACAGATGTTGATTGCTTTGGGTAGCCATGTATTCTCCCAAATCTGGGCCACAGCTTATATGACCACCCATTATCATCTACCTGGTGAGATGATATTTATTCACATTTATTCCCTTACGTGGCCTACACAGGCATCTGGATTTGTGGCCCTGTGTTAGGTGTAATACTACTTTAGCTGAAGAAATCATCAAAAACTGACAATGACTTTGAAGGCCAGAGCTTCGAACAGTTCATTTAGAAAATATCAGATCACTTCAGGCTGCCTGACCTTCCTTGAATTCAATCTCAGTTCCACTGGTTTCGTATTCTGCCATTCATTGATTAAATGCACACTATACCTGCTTGGTAAAGCTGACTTCTCTGCTTTGAAGCTTAGGGTCAAGTACATTTTCATACTCTTAAGTGAAAAAGTGAAGAGGCTGACCTTCTTTGAGAGAGAGTGCCTCTCAATAGAATGTCTAGAAGGCCTTTGCCACAAGCAAAAGGTAAAATAGAGCTGTTCTATGTGTTTACTTTGCATAGTCACTCACAAAGCATTTTCCTTTGTAACAAACTTTATGAAATTATTCATCAGAGGTGGAAATGGCCTCAATTGGATAAAAGAAATGGAACATTTAATTAATTTGTGACAAACCCATGGGTGGCCAGAAAAAAATCATATTTAAAATTAGTTGAAGACAGACCACAGAATTGGATGCTTTCTCCATCTTAAAAAAATGAACACAACTGACACTTTCTAACATTTGTCCTTTATCTATCTTGTAACCAAAAAAATTAATTTCCTTAGAGCAGGAAAACAAAAGACCAGGTTACAACTACACAGAGCTTTCAGGAAAAGGAAATTGTACTAGTCACGGAAACAAGAAATTCAGGGTGCAGCTGTCACTATTAAAATACAATAAAAGCCAGAATAAAACTGCCACAACAATGCACAATTAAAATTATTCCTGACTGCTTTTTCTTTTTTTTGCCTTTCCAATTACTTCTTGTGTCTGGCCAAGAGAAGCAATCTGGAAACTACTTTACACATACCCCATACAAGATGCATGCCATAAAGATACTGTATTAGCTGGAGTTCTCTGAGATCTGCAGAATGAGTAATCAAAGTACCCAAATCAAAATCACTCTATACAGGAACCAGAAACCCAAATCCCTTCTATGTAAAATATGTGATTATGATTCATGGAAATACAAGGCATTTTTTTTTTTTTTTATAATAGTGTAACTTACTAACTGTGGTTTAGTAATACAATTTACTAACTTGGTTCTAACTACGCTGCTGCTACTGCTGCTAAGTCGCTTCGGTTGTGTCCGACTCTGTGCAACCCCATAGAAGGCCTCCTACCAGGCTCCCCTGTCCCTGGGATTCTCTAGGCAAGAACACTGGAGTAGGTTGCCATTTCCTTCTCCAATGCATGAAAGTGAAAAGTGAAAGTGAAGTCGCTCAATCGTGTCTGACTCTTAGCGACTTCATGGACCACAGCTTCCTCCATCCATGGGATTTTCCAGGCAAGAGTACTGGAGTAGGGTGCCATCATGGGCCAAATATTATACCTGGAGCTACCAATTTTTATCAATGATTTTTCCAGAAGAAAGGTAACAATATCTACAGTTGGTGATGTTGATGTGCTGTGCTTAATGTTTGATGCTTTGCAAACCAATAGACTGTAGCCCACCAGGCTCCTCTGTCCATGGGATTTCCCAGGCAAGAATACCAGAGTAGGTTACCATTTCCTTCCCAAGTCCAGGGATTAGACCTGCATCTCTTGTGTTTCCTGCATTGGCAGGCAAATTCTTTTAGCACTGTGCCACCTGGGAAGCTCCAACAATGTCTATGGAGTCTAAATGAGTCTACAATGTCTAAATATATTACCAAAGGGGGTTTAGCAATAACTGGGTAAACATGCATTATAGAATTTAAACAATTATTTTAAAATACTTTTAATATGTGAAATTGTTCATCTAATAGAACTGGAAAGTGAGCTAGTCTAGAAATCTAGTGTAAGTCTTTGGCCTAACTACATACATTTGCTGTAATTCCCTAGGTTGAGCCTCAGCAGTTCCATCCACATCAGCACATTACAGTAACAGGAAGCTTCACAAACTCCTGCTTCGCAGGATGCACTTAACCAATCAAATCATTATATGGGGATAGGACCCAACCATCAGCATTTATTTTTTAAAGCCAATGTGTAGCCAAGGTTGCAAAATCACACCACAATGATTAGAAATCCAGGTCCCTTTTAAGATTAAACAAATAAACAGAAACTCTATGGATAGATTTTGTATTCTGAAAGGATAGTTATCTGTGTCAATAAAATTAGGCTTGTCTGTTATAAATGCAATATGCATTTTTGCTGAATTGTCATCCAATGTCAAGGCTATATTTGAGATGATTTGGCATAAAACACAGCTCCTGTGGTCTAAGAGAAGCAAAATTCTCTGGGTAGAGAGGTGGGGTCTGTGGGACACCTGAAAAAGATATGCCACCTTTTATTTTCAAGATGCCAGTAATAACAGCAATTGGATGTTTATGGAGTCTGGGATGGACATGTATGCACTGCTACAATGAAAATGGATAACCAGCAAGGACTCACTGTATAGCACATGGAACTCTGCTCAATGTTATGTGGCAGCCTGGATGGGATGGGAGTTTGGGGGAGAATGGAATCATGTATATGTACGGCTTAGTCCCTTTGCTGTCCACCTGAAACTATCACAACATTGTTAATTGGTTGCTGTTGCTGCTGCTAAGTCGCTTCAGTCGTGTCCGACTCTGTGTGACCCCACAGACCGCAGCCCACCAGGCTCCCCCGTCCCTGGGATTCTCCAGGCAAGAACACTGGAGTGGGTTGCCATTTCCTTCTCCAATGCATGAAAGTGAAAAGTGAAAGTGAAGTCGCTCAGTCGTGTCCGACTCTTAGCGACCCCATGGACTGCAGCCCACTAGGCTCCTCCATCCATGGGATTTTCCAGCAAGAGTATTCACACTAAAATAAAAAATAAAAAGTTTTAAAAAAACAAAAGAAAGAATATCTACACACACTTCTGCAATGCAATATTGAGCATGAAGCCATCCATGCACAACTGGATTTACATTTAAAGTCTTATTAGAACATTTTACATAAGGGAATGGAGAGGTTATCTCTCTCTCTCTCTCTCTCTCTCTCTCTCACCAACAAATATATTTATTTTCCCAACTTGTTTGCCTATTATAAAATGGTAAAATTTTAACACTAGGAAAAAGTCCTATGGTTTTCTGCGGGAGTGCACAAGTGTGTGGATGTTTCTGTGCTGTCCTCATGAATACATGTGTGCACTGACTGGGAATGAGGGAATAGACTACTGTTCTAGGAGGTACGTAAAGGTCTCCTGATCTCCGCTTGTGCATATTCACAGGATGGGACTCAGGCCATGGTACTGGCATCTGGGACTCATGCCTGTAGCTCCTTTATTAAAATTTTCCACTTCTGTCACTGATGGTGCTTGCTCACATGCTAGTGCTTCAGCACAGCAGCAGAAGACAGTATAACTGTCAAAAATCTGGAGAGTCTGCCCTCTCTGAGAATGGTCAGATTCTCCTAAGGAGACTTTTAATGTCTCTCTTCCAACAGTTACAACCATTCCTGGTAAATACCATTGTTGTTCAGTAGCTAGGTCATCTCCGACTTTTTTGCAGCCCCATAGACTACACCATGTCTGGCTTCCCTGCCCTATACTATCTCCTGGAATTTGCTCAAATTCATGTCCATTGAGACAGTGATGCTATTTAACCATTTCATCTTCTACTGCCCCTTTCTCCTTTTGCCTTCAATTGGGTTGGCTAAAAAGTTTATTTGAATTTTTTCATAACATCTGAATAAACTTTTTGACCAAATCAATAATATGGATTACTTTGTAAGTCGTATTTGGTTATAATTGATTACCTTCTGTTGGAAACTCCTTTCCTTCTTGAAAGATCCATCATGTTATCAACAAATGAAGATATTTTGTCATCATTATTTTGATTTTTAAAGTATGTAATGAAGACCAGTATGACTGTATACTTCAACTTCATGTCACTAGCTTTCATTTGTAAGTAACTATGAGACCGACTCATTGCAACTATGAAATATAAAACAATACAAGACAATCTTAAGGATAATGTAGCCATTGATCAGCACTCTAGACTGAAGCCAATTTGTTAAGTTCTCATTTTGCTTCCTCAGTTTCTAGAAGAACCAAGAGGAGAATCAGTTCATTTCAGTTCAGTCGCTCAGTCACGTCCAACTCTTTGCGACCCCATGAATGCCAGGCCTCCCTGTCCATCACCAACTCCCAGAGTTCACCCAGACTCATGTCCATTGAGTCAGTGATGCCGTCCAGCCATCTCATCCTCTGTCATCCCCTTCTCCTCCTGCCCCCAATCCCTCCCAGCATCAGAGTCTTTTCCAATGAGCCAACTCTTCGCATGAGGTGGCCAAAGTACTGGAGTTTCAGCTTTAGCATCATTCCTTCCAAAGAAATACCAGGGCTGATCTCCTTTAGAATGGACTGGTTGGATCTTCTTGCAGTCCAAGGGAATCTCAAGAGTCTTTCCAACACCACAGTTCAAAAGCATCAATTCTTTGGTGCTCAGCTTTAAGTACAACTCTCACATCCATACATGACCACTGGAAAAACCATAGCCTTGACTAGACGGACCTTTGTTGGCAAAGTAATGTCTCTGCTTTTCAATATGCTATCTAGATTGGTCATAACTTTTCTTCCAAAGAGTAAGCGCCTTTTAATTTCATGGCTGCAGTCACCATCTGCAGTGATTTTGGAGCCCAAAAAAATAAAGTCTTTGACTGTGTGGATCACAATAAACTGTGGAAAATTCTGAGAGATAGGAATACCAGACCACCTGATCTGCCTCTTGAGAAACCTATATGCAGGTCAGGAAGCAACAGTTAGAACTGGACATGGAACAACAGACTGATTCCAAATAGGAAAACGAGTACATCAAGGCTGTATATTGTCACCCTGCTTATTTAGTTTCTATGCAGAGTACATCATGAGAAACGCTGGACTGGAAGAAACACAAGCTGGAATCCAGATTGCTGGGAGAAATATCAATCACCTCAGATATGCAGATGACACCACCCTTATGGCAGAAAGTGAAGAGGAACTAAAAAGCCTCTTGATGAAAGTCCAAGAGGAGAGTGAAAAAGTTGGCTTAAAGTTCAACATTCAGAAAACGAAGATCATGGCATCTGGTCCTATCACTTCATGGGAAATAGATGGGGAAACAGTGGAAACAGTGTCAGACTTAATAGGCTGGCATTATATAAAACATACTGCCTTCTTTTTCTACCATATTTCAAAATGACTAGTAAGTAAAATAAAAATATTAAATTTATTGAATTATTTCCATACTTATTTGCTTAAATTATGCCTATGGTAATTAATTTTAATTTGAGCACATGAAATCCAGTCAGATTTATGAAAATTTAAACATATTATATTGTAACTTACTTAAAAGCATCAAACAATATTAAATTATAAAAGGATATAGTAACAAAAATCTATAACCTTTCTTCTCCACCACTGTAAAAGAAGAAGCTTCTGAGGTGATGGCACAGGGGTCTTCCAACTGGGAAACTTGATTCCCAGTTCTGTCCTGGCAGACCTGGTTCTGCTATTGACTAGTTGAGAATTCTTACATGTCTATTGGTGTTGTCTCTTTGGAATTAAGAGGGTTGAACTACATTATCCCTGAAGAGTTTTTGAGCTTAATTTTCTGTGATTCTAAGGAAAAAGAAAACAACATTTATCAAATGGTAGGTGACGTTTTAGTTTATTTTATAACTAGTTACATTCACACATTCACATTATATACAATCTAGTCCTTCCCTATTTCAATGATTCTTCCAGGTGCTTTGTAAATACTAACTCATTTTAATTTTATTATAACCTAATAAGTTATCTTTCACAGTTGAGGAAACTGAGGCACAAAGAGGTTAAGGGATTTGCCTAAGATAATATCAAGAGAGGTGGGATTTGAATCTAGGTAGTTTGGTTCTGGAGACAATATGGTCTTTCATTTCATCTCCCAACATTTTATGAAAAATTTCAAACATGCAGAGAAGTTGAAAGATTGTACATGGACACCCATCTACCCATGGATAGGCTATACTCACTTAGAGTATATGAGTCCTCTTTTGCGATGGCAAGTGAAATTGAATGACAACAGGTAGATCACTTGAGTGTAAACTACTGCATTTTCATGTACAATGAAATCTTCCCACCCACCTCCCCAATACTATAGGAAGTGGGTGAGGCACAAGGTCTTATGTGAAGACATGAGGCCTGACCATCTTCTTTGCATAATGAACTGCAAATGTTGACTTCAGAGTCAAACAATAATAACACTATACACCAACACAATCACTTCACCAGGCTGACTTATATTTCACAAAATCATATCAATTAAATAAACATCTACAGATATCATTTCTCCTAAGAAATCACATTGTTATTCTTTCAGCAGTGACTATGGAGTATTGTTTCAGTGACAGATATCAAGACTTCACTGATCATAACAGCAGAGAGTTTATTAGCAAAAAATGATACCCACTGGGTTTCCCTATTATATAAAGCATATTTTTAAAATTGACTTCCATAGTCATTTGGCTATTTTACTAGATTAATAAATATCTCATCTCCACCAATGGAGAAGAAAATGGCAAATCATACCAGTGTTCTTGTCTAGGCAATCCCATGGACAGAGGAGCCTGGTGGGCTGAAGTCCTTCGGGTCACAGAAGGGTCTGACAGGGGTCAGACAGAAACTAGCAAATGAGCACATCTCCAACAAAGTAGATGAAAAGTTTACAATTAATGATTTATACAGCCTATATATTGCTGAAGTTGGAGAGTTTCTTTACAACTTAGATTTCAGGTCAGATCAGATCAGTCGCTCAGTCGTGTCCGACTCTTTGTGACCCCATGAATCGCAGCATGCCAGGCCTCCCTGTCCACCACCAACTCCTGGAGTTCACCCAGACTCACGTCCATCGAGTCAGTGATGCCATCCAGCCATCTCATCCTCTGTCGTCCCCTTCTCCTCCTGCCCCCAATCCCTCCCAGCATCAGAGTCTTTTCCAATGAGTCAACTCTTTGCATGAGGTGGCCAAAGTACTGGAGTTTCAGCTTCAGCATCATTCCCTCCAAAGAAATCCCAGGGCTGATGTCCTTCAGAATGAATTGGTTGGATCTCCTTGCAGTCCAAGGGAATCTCAAGAGTCTCCTCCAACACCACAGTTCAAAAGCATCAATTCTTCGGCGCTCAGCCTTCTTCACAGTCCAACTCTCACATCCATACATGACCACTGGAAAAACCATAGCCTTGACTAGACGAACCTTTGTTGGCAAAGTAATGTCTCTGCTTTTCAATATGCTATCTAGGTTGGTCATAACTTTCCTTCCAAGGAGTAAGCGTCTTTTAATTTCATGGCTGCAGTCACCATGTGTAGTGATTTTGGAGCCCAGAAAAATAAAGTCTGACACTGTTTCCACTGTTTCCCCATCTACTTCCCATGAAATGGTGGGACCGGATGCCATGATCTTCATTTTCTGAATGTTGAGCTTTAATCCAACTTTTTCACTCTCCACTTTCACTTTCATCAAGAGGCTTTTGAGTTCCTCTTCACTTTCTGCCATAAGGGTGGTGTCATCTGCATATCTGAGGTGATTGATATTTCTCCCAGCAATCTTGATTCCAGTTTGTGTTTCTTCCAGTCCAGCGTTATGCCTAATCCAGTGCTCCAGTGATCTCTGATCCCATCATCACTCATATAGTCTTTATGATATGACTTGAAATGGTTTAAGGAAATGAAAAGCTACAAAGTCTTCTTAAGGCTTAAACTTCAGCTATCATAATCTATCTTCCCAACCCAAGGATCAAACCCAGATCGCCTGAATTGCAGGCAGATTCTTTACCATCTGGGCTTTCCTGATAACTCAGTTGGTAAAGAATCTCTCTGTGATGCAAGAGACCCTGGTTCGAGTCCTGGGTCAGAAAGATCCCCTGGAGAAGGGATAGGATACCCACTCTAGTATTCTTGGGCTTCCCTTGTGGATAAGATGGTAAAGAATCTGCCTGCAGTGCGGGAGACCTGGGTTTGATTCCTGGCTTGGGAAGATCCCCTGGAGAAAGGAAAGGCTACCTACTCCAGTATTCTGGCCTAGAGAATTCCATGGACTATATAGTCCATGGGGTCGCAAAGCATCAGACACAACTGAGGAGAGACTTTCACTTTCACTTTCTTTATCATCTGAGCCACCAGGGAAGCTATCTTTATCACAGCCAAGTTTAATAAAATATAGTACATATTAAAGTCTTTCATTCAACATCTCTCATTTTGTTTTCTCTACATGTTCCTGCCTTATAAAAATACATTTTAACATCATTCTGATCGTATATAGATCCATATTTCAGCAATTTGGACATACACACAGACACAATCTAAGATCCAAACAGGAAGCTAGCTATTCATGGCTTTTCCTAGGTGTATATAATGCCCACCTCTAGAATAAAGAACAAATCTCAGACATCACTTGAATAGTGAGAGGTCTAGCCCTCTTCTCAGGGGTGAACTCTAAATACAGGGTCTCCAATATTCTAGCACAGTGGTTCTGAGTATGGTTTTGAGACCAGTAGCAGCATGCTGGGAACTTGGAAATACAAATTTTAGGACCCACCTCAGAAGTTCTGAACAGAAGTTGTGGGAATGAGGACAGTAAGCTGTATTTTAACCAAGTCTTGCAGGTGGTTCTGATGCTTACTAAAGAGAACCATTACTTTAACCTGTATGGTATGAAGTTCTTCCAGCAAAGGACACTGGTCTTGCCACTGTACTGGTAAACCAATTCCATTCACTTTTGCCATACTCCTGGTCATTTATTAAGCTGTTAGAGATCACTTTGGTTCTATTTTTTTCAAATTGCTCTTAGTTTCAGAGTGTTATCCTACTTTCTATCCCATTATTTTATCTTTCCTATTCACATTTACTTTAAACGGTGTCTTAAAGTAGTAGTATATGTAAGGAGTGTGTTACAGTTAACTTCAGCCTGGAGAGAATAGCTAGTTCATTCTTTTCCATCTAGTCTCTTCCCCAATAAATGCATGAATATTTTTCAAGTTCAAGTTTCCATCTTTCTATTTTCTTTACATTTCTTACCATATATATTTTTTTAATTGTAGTAAAATATATAACTCTTTCATACTTATTTTTTTGGTCTAATAAACACATGTAAATGCATTTTCTGTTAATTTATATATATATTGTGTTGCCATTATCACTGGTTTATAACTGTAATTGCAATTTTGTTTTCTCCTTTAATTTAATGTTGAAATGTAATAATAACTTTGTGGTTTGTTTTTCTTTTATTTGCAACTCCTAATTTTGTGATTCTGTGTCAATATAATGCAGACTGTACAATTTTTAGATTTTTTTAGATAACAGAGTTTACTAAAGATTTCTTTGTTGCATAGTATACTATTTACAATTAAGAACTATTTGTTACAGTTGTATCAATATGGGCAAATTATACCCTTAAGATTTTATTTACAACTAAACCACTATAAAGTAATAATACCCTTTAACTGAAGACATTTCTTAAAAAAAATCAAATGAGCTAATGGATATGAAAACTGTAAGCAAATTAAGAAATGCTGGATTTTTGTCCATTTCATGAAAGCTATTATATCTTAATTTGTACAAACATTGCAATATATACTCTTATATTGTACCATATATTTTTAATTATCCAACAATTTATTCAGTCTTAGCTATGTACCACATTACTATTTCAGATGTCTGTTGCTGCCTGCTCAGTCACGCAGTCATGTCAAACTCTTTGTGACTCCATGTGCTGTAGCCCGCCAGGCTTCCCTGTCCATGAGATTTTCCTGGCAAGAATACTGGAGTGGGTTGTCATTTCCTACTCAGGGGATCTTCCTGACCCAGGGATCAAACCTGCATCTACTGTGTCTCCTGCAGTGACAGGCAGGTTATTTACCACTGAGCCACCTGGGAAGTCCCATATCAGGTATAGACGACATAAATATGAATAAGAGACTAATCCTGCCCTCAAGGAGTGTTTAGTGAAAAATAGCCATGTCAAAGAGTATGGAAAGCATTATAAAAGAGATGATCTTAAGCTATTTATTAAATATTCTCTCTGCCTCAGTTTCTTTACCTTCAGAATTAGGATAACAACTTATAGTGTTGTCACAGTGGTGTATAAACAAGATGGCCAGCCCTCCCTTGACAAAGGGGTGAGCACTGGCACATCTCTACATCAATCAGATATTGTTCTAAGGTTTTTGGATCCTAAGCAGTAAGTCAGGGAGAAGAAAAATGTAGCAAAGTTTAGATTCCACTGGCCATGTCGTCCTTGAGAAAACCTGATTGTGATGTTACCTACACCTTTCACTCAACTCTGGCTCTGGTCTTCTCCGAATCTGGAGAAGATCTCCATCATTTCTGGGAACATCTTCTAACTTTTCAATAAACCCCTTTTCTGCTTCAATATCTAGAATCATCTTCTATTACTTGTACCCTCAGTATTTTAACTAATCAAGAAATTTTGAAAAAAAAAATGATGTTTCATTTCTACAAGGGCACAACTGTGAAAGAGGAATCACAAAATTAGGGTTGAAATCCAAGAGTGTATAATTTACTGGTAAGTTGTTAGGCTTGCTAAACCCCAGTTTCCTCATCTGTAAAAAGTGGGTGGGCCTAGGATGTTCTCTTGCATTGTTGCCAGATGGACCATTTGTCAGGCCATTATAAATGCTTTCTCTTCATTCCCCATCCCCCCACATGGCTTGAAGAGCAGATGATTCACAATAGTCGCTTGTGATAAAACAGATAAAATGGATTTCCAGACTATTTGAATTACAGCTCAAATGCCATTTTATCCATGATATTCCAGACTGAAGGTAAACATCACTGCGTTTTCTTCAGCAATGCTAATGACTTTGTGTCATGTTTCCTGACTTATGTCTTCCCTTATTTCTGGCTGCACTGGAGCATAAATTACATTGAGGTACCATCCCTCTCTCATTTCTTTCTCATTTCCAAGATCTAGATTAGTGTCAATCATCAGTCCTTACTTGATAAATATCACAGAAATTTTTCAGAATGAGTTATTACTAACTATGGCTGTGCCGTGGATACTGAGCGAGTGTACTGATCAGTTTTCTTATGCGCCAGTGAGAATGGAAGGATGAGTATCAAACATGACTTTAAGAGGAGGATGTGGGTAGAGCATATTATACAACTGTATCAAAACCCACCAAATCAGTGGGGAAAAGAGTGTTATAAAATTCACCTTTGTGTCTGCAAACAACTGCATTTGATCCTACATTCCAGCCACTTTGGACATACTGCACCATACTGGGACAAAAACAAAAATCAAAACAACAAAACAAATCAGAACAAAAACCAAATATTTTTATTCAGGTACACAGGTGAAAATCATCCTTATTGCATTCCATTATTAGATTCTTTGACAGAAATTGTTTGCTAAATGAAGCTTCTGTCATTTTTACCAAAATTTATGGCCAATTTGAGGGAGAATTTAATTGGACATCTCATACTATAGGGAAAACTAATAACTAAAATGAAGTGAACTGTTAGAATTTATCCATACAAATGATAAAATCATTTCTTGCTTTTTTTTTTCTTTTGCTGAGAGAATTTGCTTGAACTCTATCTCAGTGAATCAGATGACAGGATAGTCTCAAACCAAGCTACAAATGAATATTTCTACAAGGCAGAAATCTACCAAGAGTCCTTCCTTCTGGGAATGTGGAAAGAGAAGTAAAATAAATCCAGGAAGAGGTCAAAGAGCCTCTAAGAGTCAACTTGTTTTCACTGTTGGATTAAACATTTGTTTGCAGTCCAAATCATGCATTCATTGGCCCTTCTTTATTATAACAATAACACTGTGACTCCAAAGGACAGAATTCTTGCCCCATCTCTGCCTATGTAACCTTAAGGAAGGGCCTTAACCCTTCTGGATCTCAGTTTTATCATCTCTAGGGGTGAGGAGGAATTGATGCTTTTGAACTGTAGTGTTGGAGAAGACGCTTGAGAATCCCTTGAACTACAAGATCAAATCAGTCAATCCTAAAGGAAAGTGAAAGTGAAAGTGAAGTCGCTCAGTCCTGTCTGACTCTTTGCGACCCCATGGACTGTAGCTTATCAGGATCCTCCATCCATGGGATTTTCCAGGCAAGAGTGCTGGAGTGGATTGCCATTTCCTTCTCCAGGGGAATCTTCCCGACCCAGGAATCAAACCCGGGTCTCCTGCATTGCAGGCCACCAGGGAAATCAGTCCTAAATAATTTGGAAGGGCTGACACTGAAGCTCTAATACTTTGGCCACTTGATGCAAAGAGCGGATTCTTTGGAAAAAGACTCTGATGCTGGGAAAGACTGAAGGCAGAAGAGAGGGAAAACAGAGGATGAGATGATTGGATAGCATCACTGACTCAATTGAAATGAGTCTGAACAAACTCCAGGATATAGTGAAGGACAGGGAAGCCTGGCATGCTGCAGTTCACGGGGTCGCAAAGAGCTGGACACGATTTCGTGACTGAACAACAACAAGGAAGAGGGAACTGGATATAATGATTTTATAGTTCTTTAATCTCTAATTTTATCTGTATAGTCTGTAAATCTCTAATTTTATCTCACCAGGGGTTTGCAATGTGATGGCTTTCACATGGGCACTACATGTCAAGTTCAAGAGTTGCACTGGCTCAAGGCACCACCCATGTCTTACTGTGTTGCTTCCCTGTGGCCCAGCAGCACACTGGATGGAGGAGGGATGGCTGGGGTAGGCGGAAGGACAGCTCAGAGACACTCAGAGGCACAGACAGCTTGCCACTCCATCTGTCTGGTGCAACATAATGAGAGGAGGCATCATCTGCTTCATCACCTCACCCAGTGGTAGCAGCCTGTGCGGATGCTCTAGATTTGTTCAGAGATTCAGCTGTATCACCCCAACAATGTCTAAGATGCCAATAATCAACATGTTTCTGTTGAAGAATCAGGCCCATGAGGCCAAGTCATACAGTCATCAGCATCATTAGGCAAAAAACGTGATTCATTCCAAGTCCAGCAACCACCCAAGAAGCCACGTCAGTGAAATTACTATATTTGCACATTACTAATTTCCATTCCAAGTTGGCCTGAACCCAGTAAATAAGAGTGTATGAAATTCACCTGAAACATACTGGACTAGCCAAGCGGACATGGGCACCTCCATCCTCCACTTTGGAGTAAAGAGGGGACCGATTTTAAGGGCAATTAAGTTATTCTCCAAATGTCAGCTCCATATAAATACCAAAATCAAGCAAAAACGCTTAGGTGGAAATCCATTCTTAATTTACACCTGAATTTTATGAGTCCAAGTGAGCTGCATGTGAAAATGTCAGGTAGAATTTCTTTATGAAGTTTTACATGACTTTACGGAGCACAGATCTGGTCTGAAGTGGTATTTGACAATCCGAGTGCAACATTCATCGAGGAGCTGAGTGAGGAACAGTTAGTACAGAGGAGACAGACTGCCAGTGTGAAACCATTGCAAAAACACACCAGAGATATCTTCTTGAAAATTTACAATGATGTAAATAAATCACCACTCCAAACCCTTCCTCAAAAGTCTTAGAGCTTAGTAACTAAAGGTATAAGACAGAGAGTATATTTTAGGACTAGGTGATTAGATTCAGTGAGATTTGTAAAGGATTATCATCAGATTCTCCCAAGCATTAAGCATTCCCCCAGAGTATGCTAATGATTCCAGGTTCCTAAAATTATATATAAATGACTACTGCGACATGTCTTACTTTAATATCTTAATGGAATGCTCCAATGCCATGATCCATAGATATGAGACCATGAATAACTAACTTCAACTCTGTCAACATGATTTCAAACACGTGTTCAAGCTGTGCTGACTTGTAAATGTATGCAGACATCTGATTGGAAAAGCACATGACAGTCAAACTTCATTTTTTAAAAAAGTCATCACCATAGAGAGCAGCTTCCTATCTGTAAAATACAAAGTGTTAAATACTCTTTCTGTGGTCACTTCTAATTCTAGACTCTTGGAATGCTGCCTGGAAACCAGTTAATCTCTAAAATAGAAACCCTCAACATCAAGTAGTTTGCAAATTTCCATATTTAGGCTGAACAAGAGGCTTACTCAGAGCCCCAAATATAGAAAGGGGGAATTTGGAAAAGGGAGCGAAAATTGAAAATTAAGTATCTCCTATGTGCTGACCTTATATGTTAGCTTATTCAAGTCCCCAGTTATGAAATATATTCCCACTTTAGAAACACAGAGAGTAATGTGCAAAATTTCTAATTTACCATGAAGTAGTATAACCCCTTAGCAGCCTCTCCTGACTGTCTCTATCATGATGGCTTGTACCACATCTGAGCATCTATACCAGTTACTGTCTAAATAAGTCATGGTCTTTTCATTTACAAGTGTGATGGTTAGTTTTATATGTTGACTTGGCAAAACCGTGGTGCCCAATTGTTCACTCAAACATCAGTCTACATGGATGTTGCTGTGAGGTAGTTTTTAGATGTCATTGACATTATTTAAAATTTTTATTCTATTGAAGTACAGTTGCTGTACAATGTTATACACGTTACAGGTGTATAATATAATGATTCATAATTTTTAAAGGTTATATTTCATTTATAGTTATAATAAAATATTGGCTATATTTCCTGCATTGTACAATATGTCCTTGTAGCTTATTTTACACCTAATAGTTTGTTCCTCTTCTCCCCTACCCCTATTGTGTTCTTACCCCTTCCCCTCCCTGCTGGTAACCTAGTTTCTTCTCTATATCTGTGAGTCTCCTCTTTTGCTACAGTCATTAGTTTGTTGACTACAAACTATAGTCATTAGTCATTAGTTTGTAGAAAAACTAATTTTCTAGTTTCACAAATAATTGATATTTGTGAATACTGTGAATACACAGTATTCATCTTCCTTATTTCACTTAGCATAATGCCCCCCAAGTTCAACCATGCTGCAACAAATGGCAAAATTTTGTTCTTTATGTCTGAGTTGTATTCCACTGTATATACATCACATCTTCTCTATCAATTCCTCTACTGATGGATACTTAGGTTGCTTCAATATCCTGGGTGTTGTGAATAGAGCTAAATGAACATTGGGGTGCATGTGTCTTTTTGAAATAAATATCATATATTATATATACATATATATCTTTCTTTATTAGTGTTTTTATTCACACTCACAGTCTACTTGCTGAGTAGACTGTATTTTCAGTGGTAGCTGTATTTTCAGTTTTTTGAGATACTTCCACAGTGTTGTACACAGTGATGGTACCAATTTATATTCTCAACAATATATGAGAGTTCCCTTTTCTTTACATCCCCCCACCCCGACATTTTTTTGTGAGTGTCCTTCCTGATAGATACGCTATGTTGAGTATCATTTCATGTACCTGTTGGTGATTTGCATTTTCTTTTTGGAAAATCTATTCAGTTCTGGCCTTTTTTTTCCCCTGAGTTGTATGAGCTATTTACATATATTGTATAATAACCAACATAAGTAACTATCATTTGTAAATATCTTTCCCATTGAGTAGGTTATCTTTCTGTTTTATCTATGTTTCCTTTGCTAGGGAAAAGCTTTTAAGTTTAATTAGGCCCAATTTGTTTATTTTTGCTTTTATTTCCTTTACTTTAGGAGATGAATAAAAAAAAAAACAACTTGCTGCAATATATGTCACAGTGTTCTGCCTGTTTTCCTCTATGAGTTTTATACTATTGAGTCTTACATTTAAGTCTTTAAACTATTTTGAGTTTACTTTTGTATGTGGTATTAGAGAATGTTCTAATTTCACTATGTCACATGTGGCTGTCCAGTTTTCCCAGCACTCCTTACTTACTGAAGAGACTATCCTTTCTCTGTTTTATGTTCTTGCCCCTTTTGTCATAGGTTCATTGCTATTTCTGAGGAACTTCCACACTGTTTCCCACACTGGCTGCACCAGTTTATACTCTCACCAACAGTATATGAGAGTTCCCTCTCATATACTCATATACATGTTGCTCAGCATATTAAAAAAAGGCATGGCTTTATTTCTGAGCTCTCAATTCCATTCCATTGATTTACGTGTCTGTTTTTGTGCCAGGACAATACTGTTTGGATGACTATAGCTTTGCAGTATGGACTGAAGTCAGGGAGTGTGATTCCTCCAGCTCTGTGTTTCTTTCTGAAAATTGTTTTCTCTATTCTGGATCTTATGCATTTCCATATAAAATTTTAAAATAACACTTTATTTATGAATTAAAATTTACAAATAAAACTTATGAGCTTCTCTCATAGCTCAGTTGGCAAAGAACCTGCCTGCAATGCTGGAGACACAGGTTCGATTTCTGGGTTGGGAAGATCTCCTGGAGAAGGAAATGGCAAACCCACTCCAGTATTCTTGCCTGGAGAATCCCATGGACAGAGGAGCCTGGTGGGCTACAGTTCATGGGGTTGCAAGAGTTGGATATGATTTAGTGACTAAACCACCATAAATGTTTAAAGTGTTTGTTCTACTTTTGTGAAAAATAAATTTTCATCAGTATTTTTATAAGGATTGACATTTAAATCAGTGAGCTCTGAGTAAAATAGATTATTCTTCAAAATGTGCATGAGTGTCACCAAATCATGGAAAAGGGCACTAAGAAAAAGAGACTAAGAATTCTCCTCCAGACTATGTTCAGACTCAAGATGGCATCATCAACTCTTCGCTGAGTCTCCCAGACTGAAGAATTCAGACTTGCTTGTCCTTGTAACTGCATAAGCCTGTTTCTCAAAATGTGAGATTCCTGGTTATCAAAGAGTAGAGTATTCCTTAAGCTGAAAAGGAATTCAGGAATTCCTTAAACAGCAAAGAAGCAGTTACCTAAGGGCACATTGTGCTAATGGATGCACAGAATAAATCAAAAGAAAGCACAGATGCTCACAGACACAGTTCAAAGTCATGGTAGCCTAGTGTTGAGATGCCCAGTGGAGCTGATGAGGAAGGGGCTTGGTGGTACCCCTCTGGCTACTCTGGGTACCAAGTGCATCTACAGGCTCACTGCAAAAGAAATGCTGAACACTATTTTCACTTCTCACCTTCCCCCCAGCTGCCCCTACCCCCCAAAAAAGTAAATATCCTCTCTGGATTTCTTACAGTTAGTGAAAATAGGTACTAAGTGAGTCTTTTATAAAACTGAAGTGGCATAGACTGAACTTTCTAAAAGTGGGAGATGCCTGTAAATATTTTTCTCTTTGAATGTATGTGCATATATTCCATTGGTCTCTTCTGGAGAATCCTAACAAGTCTAGGCTTTACTATCTATTTCTGTCTGTATTTGTAGGTGGGTTCCCCTTTGCAGTGATAAAGATGGTCACTGGCCACTGGGGCTTATTTTACCACCTCACATCTTATGATGTGTATGCACTTCTCCTTCCACAAAGACTCAGGAAGAGTTTGAGGAATCAGGAAGTCTTAAATCAGTCAAACCTGGGCCTCTTAAGTATTTGGGGTATAGGGGAATGGTCAGAGGAACCCCTATGGACTAACAAGTGATGTTTAATTACCCAAAGGAAAATGAAAATGCTATCAAGAAAGCAGAGGAAGTGGATAGTGGGGATGCATATTACCAATACTCCATACACAGTCCAGAGCACTTAGCCAGCACTTAATATTGCAGGCTATCTTTACATGAACACCTGATTTATCTCCTTAAGTAAATGACAATATTATGGAAAAGACCACTTCTTAACAGTTATATTTCCTCTGGTCACTAGTACTCTGAATTCTAAAATTTCCACCCTTGCTCTTGACACAAATCTAAATGTGTAAACTCAAACGCCATTCATAGACTGTGCACAGTGATGAGTGATACATAAGATCAAGTAAGGAGCAATTTTTTTTTTAATTCACAAACCTCTGTTCCTAAATATTCACAAATATTGTACGATATGACTTAATCCACTCATAGCAATTAAGTTACCTAAACCGCTATCTTAAGTTGGAAAGCACCAAATAAAGCTTGGTTGCTGGAATGCAAAAATCCAAGGGACACAACTCATCCAAAACAGATGAAAAATTTCCTCTGAAATATCAATAACATATCAAGAATCAAATCTGCTACTTTATTTAGGTAAAAGAAGCATCAATCCCAAATGGCAAACCTCCTTACTAAAGCCCTTGAAGCAACTTACTGTTGATTCATAACTATACCTTTTTACAACACACTACATAAAATTCTGCTTCACAGAAACTATTTATTACAATATTTCTGGTCACTATGATCAGGTCATTATGATCACCAGTGCTGATTCTTTATGACACCTTACCTCAGATATGCAGATGACACCACCTTTATGGCAGAAAGTGAAGAACTAAAGAGCCTCTTGATGAAAGTGAAACAGGAGAGTGAAAAAGTTGGCTTAAAGCTCAACATTCAGAAAACGAAGATCATGGCATCTGGTCCCATCACGTCATGGCAAATAGATGGGGAAACAGTGGAAACAGTGGCTGACTTTATTTTTCTGGGCTCCAAAATCACTGCAGATGGTGACTGCAGCCATGAAATTAAAAGACGCTTACTCCTTGGAAGGAAAGTTATGACCAACCTAGATAGCATATTAAAAAGCAGACACATTACTTTGACAACAAAGGGTTGTCTAGACAAGGCTATGGTTTTTCCAGTGGTCATGTATGGATGTGAGAGTTGGACTGTGAAGAAAGCTGAGCGCTGAAGAATTGATGCTTTTGAACTGTGGTGTTGGAGAAGACTCTTGAGAGTCCCTTGGACTGCAAGGAGATCCAACCAGTCCATCCTAAGGGAGATCAGTCCTGGGTGTTCATTGGAAGGACTGATGCTGAGGCTGAAATTCTAGTACTTGGGCCACCTGATGTGAAGAGCTGACTCATTCGAAAAGACCCTGATGCTGGGAAAGATTGAGGGCAAGAGGAGAAGGGGACAAAAGAGGATGAGATTGTTGGATGGCATCACCGACACAATGGACATGGGTTTGGGTGATCTCCAGGAGTTGGTGATGGACAGGGAGGCCTGGTGTGCTGTGATTCATGGGGTCGCAAAGAGTCAGACACGACTGAGCGACTGAATTGAACTGAACTGAAAAGCTTTTACATTGGTCATAGTCCTTGGTCATAGTGAAGGAATTCTAATTTACAACAAGAGAATGTAGCAAAGCTTGACAATTAAAAAATCAAAATATATCTTCACACACACACATACCTCATGAGCCCTCTTTTTTATTGTAATTCATCCCTCAAAATAACAACAGTGTCTTGCACAACGCCCCTGCTGTACTCATTTCTTAACCTCCAATACCTTAACTTCTGTCAATTCACTTCCTACATTTCACCTCCCAGGTAACACCTGGTCATAATTTCAGACTCAACACTAATGACATTCCTGTAAAAACACTTTCTTAAAACCAAGATTGGATTAAATTACTCTCCTAAGTATTCCCACAGTCAAATCAGATCAGATCAGTCACTCAGTAGTGTCCGACTCTTTGCGACCCCATGAATCACAGCACGCCAGGAATCCCTGTCCATCATCAACTCACGCAGCTCACTCAGACTCATGTCCATCGAGTCAGTGATGCCATCCAGCCATCTCATCCTCTATTGTCCCCTTCTCCTCCTGCCCCCAATCCCTCCCAGCATCAGAGTCTTTTCCAATGAGTCAACTCTTCGCATGAGGTGGCCAAAGTACTGGAGTTTCAGCTTTAGCATCATTACTTCCAAAGAAATCCCAGGGCTGATCTCCTTTAGGATGGACTGGTTGGATCTCCTTGCAGTCCAAGGGACTCTCAAGAGTCTTCTCCAACACCACAGTTCAAAGGCATCAATTCTTCGGCACTCAGCCTTCTTCACAGTCCAACTCTCACATCCACACATGACCACAGGAAAGACCATAGCCTTGACTAGACGTACCTTTGTTGTCAAAGTAATGTGTCTGCTTTTTAATATGCTATCTAGGTTGGTCATAACTTTCCTTCCAAGGAGTAAGCGTCTTTTAATTTCATGGCTGCAGTCACCATCTGCAGTGATTTTGGAGCCCAGAAAAATAAAGTCTGACACTGTTTTCACTGTTTCCCCATCCATTTCCCATGAAGTGGTGGGACCAGATGCCATGATCTTCGTTTTCTGAATGTTGAGATTTAAGCCAACTTTTTCACTCTCCACTTCCACTTTCATCAAGAGGCTTTTGAGTTCCTCTTCACTTTCTACCATAAGGGTGGTGCCATCTGCATATCTGAGGTGATTGATATTTCTCCCAGCAATCTTGATTCCAGCTTGTGTTTCTTCCAGGCCAGCGTTTCTCATGATGTACTCTGCATATAAGTTAACTAAACAGGGTGACAATATACAGCCTTGATGTACTCCTTTTCCTATTTGGAACAAGTCTGTTGTTCCATGTCCAGTTCTAACTGTTGCTTCCTGACCTGCATAAAAATTTCTCACGAGGCAGATCAGGTGGTCTGGTATTCCCATTTCTTTCAGAATTTTCCACAGTTTATTGTGATCCACACAGTCAAAGGCTTTGGCATAGTCAATAAAGCAGAAATAGATGTTTTTCTGGAACTCTCTTGCTTTTTCCATGATTCAGTGGATGTTGGCAATTTGATCTCTGGTTCCTCTTCCTTTTCTAAAACCAGCTAGAACATCAGGAAGTTCACGGTTTGCATATTGTTGAAGCCTGGCTTGGAGAATTTTGAGCATTACTTTACTAGTGTGTGCTGCTGCTGCTGCTGCTAAGTCGCTTCAGTTGTGTCTGACTCTGTGTGACCCATAGACAGCAGCTCATTGGGGTACCCAGTCCCTGGGATTCTCCAGGCAAGAACACTGGAGTGGGTTGCCATTTCCTCCTCCAATGCATGAAAGTGAAAAGTGAAAGTGAAGTCGCTCAGTCATGTCTGACTCTTAGCGAGTGCAATTGTGCAGTAGTTTGAGCATTCTTTGGCATTGCCTTTCTTTGGGATTGGAATGAAAACTGATCTTTTCCAGTCCTATGGCCACTGCTGAGTTTTCCAAATTTGCTGGCATATTGAGTGCAGCACTTTCATAGCATCATCTTTCAGGATTTGCAATAGCTCAACTGGAATTCCCTCACCTCCACTAGCTTTGTTCATAGTGATGCTTTCTAAGGCCCACTTGACTTCACATTCCAGGATGTCTGGCTCTAGGTCAGTGATCACCCCATTGTGGTTATCTGGGTCATGAAGATCTTTTTTGTATAGTTCTGTGTATTCTTGCCACCTCTTCTTAATATCTTCTGCTTCTGTTAGGTCCATAACATTTCTGTCCTTTATCGAGCCCATCTTTGCATGAAATGTTCCTTTGGTATCTCTGATTTTCTTGAAGAGATCTCCAGTCTTTTCCATTCTGTTGTTTTCCTCTATTTTTTTTGCACTGATCACTGAAGAAGTCTTTCTTATTTCTTCTTGCTATTCTTTGGAACTCTGCATTCAGATGTTTATATCTTTCCTTTTCTCCTTTGCTTTTCGCTTCTCTTCTTTTCACAGCTATTTGTAAGGCCTCCCCAGACAGCCATTTTGCTTTTTTGCATTTCTTTTCCATGGGGATGGTCTTGATCCCTGTCTCCTGTACAATGTCACGGACCTCATTCCATAGTTCATCAGGCACTCTATCTATCAAATATAGGCCCTTAAATCTATTTCTCACTTCCACTGTATAATCATAAGGGATTTGATTTAGGTCATACCTGAATGGTCTAGTGGTTTTCCCTACTTTCTTCAATTTAAGTCTGAATTCGGCAATAAGGAGTTCATGGTCTGAGCCACAGTCAGCTCCTGGTCTTGTTTTTGCTGACTGTATAGAGCTTCTCCATTGTTGGCTGCAAAGAATACAATCAATCTGATTTCGATGTTGACCATCTGGTGATGTCCATGTATAGAGTCTTCTCTTGTGTTGTTGGAAGAGGGTGTTTGTTATGACCAGTGCATTTTCTTTGCAAAACTCTAGTAGTCTTTGCCCTGCTTCATTCCATATTCCAAGGCCAAATTTGCCTGTTACTCCAGGTGTTTCTTGACTTCCTACTTTTGCATTCCAGTCCCCTATAATGAAAAGGACATCTTTTTTTGGTGTTAGTTCTAAAAGGTCTTGTAGGTCTTCATAGAACCGTTCAACTTCAGCTTCTTCAGCATTACTGGTTGGGGCATAGACTTGGATTACTGTGATACTGAATGGTTTGCCTTGGAAACGAACAGAGATCATTCTGTCGTTTTTGAGATTGCATCCAAGTACTGCATTTCTGACTCTTCTGTTGACCATGATGGCTACTCCATTCTTCTGAGGGATTCCTGCCCGCAGTAGTAGATATAATGGTCATCTGAGTTAAATTCACCCATTCCAATCCATTTCAGTTCGCTGATTCCTATAATGTCGACATTCACCCTTGCCATCTCATGTTTGACCACTTCCAATTTAACTTGATTCACGGACCTGACATTCCAGGTTCCTATGCAATATTGCTCTTTACAGCATCAGACCTTGCTTCTATCACCAGATACATTCACAGCTGGGTATTCTTTTTGCTTTGGCTCCATCCCTTCATTCTTTCTGGAGTTATTTCTCCACTGATCTCCAGTAGCATATTGGGCACCTACTGACCGGGGGAGTTTCTCTTTCAGTATCCTATCATTTTGCCTTTTCATACTGTTCATGGGGTTCTAAAGGCAAGAATACTGAAGTGGTTTGCCCTTCCCTTCTCCAGTGGACCACATTCTGTCAGATATCTCCACCATGACCCGCCCATCCCGGGCTGCCCCACGGGCATGGCTTAGTTTCATTGAGTTAGACAAGGCTGTGGTCCTAGTGTGATTAGATTGACTAGTTTTCTGTGAGTATGGCTTCAGTGTGTCTGCACTCTGATGCCCTCTTGCCACACCTACCGTCTTACTTGGGTTTCTCTCACCTTGGGTGTGGGGTATCTCTTCATGGCTCTTCCAGCAAAGTGCAGCCATTGCTCCTTACCTTGGACGAGGGGTTTCTCCTCACCGCCGCCCTTCCTGACCTTCAACGTGGGATAGCTCCTCTAGGCCCTTTGCCCGCGCAGCCACGGCTCCTTGGACGTGGGGTTGGTCCTCTTGGCCACCACCCCTGGCCTCGGGCGTGGGGTTGCTCCTCTCGGCGGCCAACCCTGGCCTCGGGCTTAGGGGGATGGGGTAACTCCTCTCGTCACCGCCCCTGACCTCGGATGCTGGGTATCTCCTCTCAGCCGCACCCCCTGACCTCAGACGCGGAGTAGCTCCTCTCGGCCGTTCCTGCGCCGTCGCAGTCTGGCACTCTTGGCCGCTGCCCCTGACCTCGGACGTGGGGTAACTCCTCTTGGCTGCTGCCCTTCAGGCATGGGGTCCTCCCTGTTCTGCCCCTGACCTCTGACATGGGGTAGCCCTCTCGGCTGTGCTTAGCGGGCGCGGTCGCAGCCGCCTGTGCTTAGCGTGCCGGGCTTATTGCTAAAATGACCTGCAATATCACATTGAAATAATCTGACAAAATGATTGTCCCCCTGCTGCTGCAAATATAGTTTCAGACAGCAGGGTTTATGCCCTATTCATCTTCCCTACAACATCCTCTCACTTCCCACAACATTCCCCATAAGATGCCTTTCACGAACCCTGTTCAAAATAAACTGAAGAGAAGGGTTTGTGGAACTGACAACAAATCTACAAGAAACATTTATTCATTAAAAAAGAACCATACAGGTGTATTCTGAAAGTTTAGCAGTGATACTGCTGAGATATGCAATCTTGGGAAAAGTCATGTGCATGTCTGGGATTTTTGGTTCTTCATATGGGAATTCCAAGAATAAGATCAGGGATCTCTTCCACAGGGTAATTGTAGTTGCAGACACATGTTATTAGCTCCAGATGACCCACTACTTAAGATTTAAGGATCAGTTAGCATTAAAAGACTCACAGACAAGAGTCAGAAAAACTGCAAAAATGTGACATGACTAGGATATATCCATTTGATGACCATGAGAACAAAGATAATAATCTACTGGCATGACCCTAATCAAAGATAATAATTCCTATCACAGTTAAGCAGGCTCTGCTTAATGTCACTAAAATATTCAAAAGAGAAAACCAAGGCAAGGGCATTCATAAACTCAGGTTGTCAGGAAGTCTATCTTAGATGAATCTGTGAAATTCATGGATGTTTTCTCTTGGTTCTAAAGAGTTTTAAAGAAAATCTTACAAAATCAACCTTTTGATATTTTATTTAAAACTCAACTCAGAAGGGACAGGAACGAGTTTTCTGAGATATTGGTCTGTATCTTGATTGGGGTTTGTTTTACACAGGTGTGTGCCCTTGTCAAATCCCAAGAAGTGTCTACTTAAGATCTGCATACTTCATTGTATATATATTTTGGCTAAGTAGTTAGGAAGAAGTGTACAGATGTGTGTAGTTTACTTTGAAATGTATTGGAAAAAAGAACTAATGAATGAAAGGGAGATGCATAGACAGAAGGATGAAGAGGGTAAAATGTTAAAGACAGAATTTCGTTGGTGGGGATACTGGTATTCACTGTGATATAATTTCAATTTAAAGCATGTTTGAGAATTTTCATAAGAAGATGATGGAAAGATTTTCAATAAAAAATTAAAATCAGAAATGGACATTTATAGAAGTACCATGTTTGTCGTTTCAAATTACCATACTTTTTAAAAAGTATTCTAACCTACCGTCAAGAAATGCAAATGAAATGCCTTTTTACTGATTTTTACACACTTTAACTCAGAATTTTTCTATAAGATATTTCCCTTTCTTGACAGTCATCACATCATTAAATAAAATGGTGTTTGTATGTGTCAGTGTGTCTATAACAAAAATAACTATGACAGTATTAAGGAAAAAACCTTCTCAGGATATATGGTGGCAGGATGTTTTAGTCAAAGAAATAAACAGGAACAGACCTCAGAGAGATAAGCTTAACCTCAAATTTTCTGTCATATTTAGAAAGAGGCAAAAGGAAAAACAGAAGGTAGCCAAGTGCCCAAAACACTAAGGGAACTAATGTTCTCTCCCTCCTGCCACAATCCTCTAGGCTTTGCTATTCATATTAAAAATATTCACATTAAAAAAAAAAAAAAAAGCTACATCAAGGAGAAAGCAGATTGGCAGGAAAAGGGAAAATACTGGGACTGTTTCTGGGAGAAAAGAGGTGGTGGAGGGAAAGAACTGGGCATTGCTGGTTTTCATCACTTTTCCAAAAGGGGAATATCAAATTCTCTTAGAAGCAAAGCTGCTTCTTGCCAATCTCCTGCTATTTGCAGAAATATTTAATCAAGCGATTGCATCTTCAAATATTTGTGAATAAGCAGATAGAACTGCTAGTTGCCTAGCGAAAAACGTAATACTTCTCTTGGGTCCAAGTGTGCCACTTAACTTTAAGCATCTGAGATGTGATTTATACCACACGCTACATGAAAATGAACTGGATCACATTCTGCTGTTCAACAATAACATGGGTGCAGAATGCTGGCACTCATCACCCTTGGATACTCTGCAAAGCAGGAAGAACAAACACCATCCTCTATAACTGGTAGGTATCCATTTATATATTTTGTTGACACACAACAGTGTGCTCAGGAAGGTCACAAGTATATATGTGACTGCAAACAGCTTGAGTGCTAGCTCACTCAGAAACAAAAAAGAAAAAAAAAAAAGCTCCAATAATTGTTTATTTTAACTTGCACATTTTCACAGTACCAAGAAAGTACATCTAACCCTCTTTTGTTAGTGAGACAATTTGGTAGTCAATATACATATGTTTTAACGTATGCATATGTGCTACTGTTGTTGATAGCTATGCTAATATATTCCCCAGAGGCAGTGGCTTCAGGTAAATAGCATGATGAAATATGATCTTGGAAGAACTAGACACTGCAATTAATAGCTCCTATTACTTTCCAGTGACTTCCTCATTCTCAGTACCTCAGACGAGAGAACGCCTACCTTGATTTCACCCAGCTTGAGAGCATGTGATCCTCAAGCCAGCTGTCGACATAAAAGTGCTTGGGCTATCATTGCACATTGGGAGAAAAACTGAATCATATTATTGTTTTTCTTCTCTTCTTCTCTCTCCTCCTCCACCACAACCACCACTACCTCCATCATTATCACCACCACAAACATCATAGATTATAAACACAATTATGTTTCTGCCTCTTTGTTTCTAGACCATTGTAAAAAGGGCTGGGTGGTCGACAAACTCTGAGGCCATGATGCGGGTGATACGATTTAATGTCAAGGTCCATGAGGCACAGAAGGAATCAACTGTGAGAAGTTATTGAGGAATGCCTCAAACAAATGGTCATACATTCTCCCAAACAGCCAAAAGTGAGATGAAACTGTAAGTCAGGATAATCGCCAATAAAGAGAGACAAGTCATGCATATGAATACCATAAAGAAATAAACAGAGATTTTGAATGCAAGACCCACATCAAAGATAGCAAGAGTAAAGGTGATTATTTGTGATGGAATTAATTCTCATGTAGTCTCCCCTATATGGTATTCTCCAGGGCAGAGGTTGACAAACATTTTCTGTAAAGGACCAGACTGTAAATATTTAAGTTTTGAGGACAAGAGTCTTTGTTACCACTTTGCCGCTTGAGTGTGAAAACATTCACATGCAATATGTGAAGGAATGAGTGTAGCTGTGTTCTAATAAAACTTTACTGAGGGGCATTGAAGTTTGAATTTTACACAATGTTCATGTATAATGAGATATTAGTAGTATTTTTCTTTCTTTTTTTTTTTTTCAGCCATTTACAAAATTGTGAAACTCTCCTTAGCCTGTGACTTGTACAAACATAGGCAACTATCAGGATTTACCCCATTGGCCATAATCTGCTGACCCTTGCCCTAGGGATGAGGAACTCAGGACTGGATCACTTAATGATGGTTAACATCTTTTCTTAGGTAAATGAAGAAAATATTGTTAAGGATGGTTAAAAACATAAGCACCTCTCATGGACTGAAAACTGACTATTCAACTAAACTGTGATGTTGGCAGTATTACCCCACTTGTGGATTAGAAAATAAAGCTTGGAAAGTTAAAAACCTACCCAAGACCTCCCAACTGGTATTCCACCATGCTAATTGGCTTCTCTGAGAAATAATGAACTGAACACATTTGGCACTTTCCCCAGACTACTTTATCTCTTGGTGAGCACAGTCACTGGAGGAGGACACGTGTAACCAGAAGTAGAGCAATTCTGTTTCTCATTACCTGTCCCAGAGAATGCAATTTAAGTGAAATGGTAGTTGTAGCAAAATATTCACAAGCTATAGGACACACACTACCTGCTGACACAATAGAAACTTTATTTTGGAAAATCTATAGCTCTAATAGCTCACCAAAGAAATTGGAGATTGTAAAGAAAAAAAGGGAAATTATTAGCTAGTCTGAACACCACAGGCTATTGTGACTACATTTCTAAGTTTCATTGTTTAGTTTTTCCAGGAGCAACAGAAACAGAAAGTAGTAAGAAGACATATAATCTCAGTTCACTGGCAAAACACATATACACCCACCCACCCATACACAGACACACACACACACACACACACACACACCCCTCCTGGGGAATGCATGATGTTTCATAAAGAATACACATGATAGAGTGAACTGATAAGAACTTTCTATATGTGCTGGAAGAAGGGAAGGAGGTTACTCAGTGTCTCTATAGAAACCAAAGAATATTCATAGCAGAGTATACAAGAGAGGAGGAGAAGGAAATTGGGGCCAGGGCGTTGTATTAAAAACGCAGACTTCTTACATCAGCCTCTCAACCGTTAATCCCAGAGTGGATTTCAGAGAGTTCACTCCACCCTGACCTCCTGAATCACCAACCTCTCACAGATTTAATCCTCTCTAGCAGCACCCATCCCCCTGCCTCATGTTTTCCTCCCAGAAATGGCTCCAAATATCTCTAACCTGATCCCATTAAATAAGGTGTAGAACAGAGTTTCTCAACCTCAGCAATCCTGACATTTAGGGTTGGATAACTCTTTCACTCTCCTCTTTCACTTTCAACAAGAGGTTTTTCAGTTCCTCTTCACTTTCTGCCATAAGGGTGGTGTCATCTGCATATCTGAGGTTATTGATATTTCTCCCAGAAATCTTGATTCCAGCCTGTGCTTCTTCCAGCCCAGCGTTTCTCATGATGTACTCTGCATAGAAGTTAAATAAGCAGGGTGACAATATACAGCCTTGACGAACTCCTTTTCCTATTTGGAACCAGTCTGTTGTTCCATGTCAAGTTCTAACTGTTGCTTCCTGACCCGCATATAGGTTTCTCAAGAGGCAGGTCAGGTGGTCTGGTATTCCCATCTCTTAACAGGGAAACAGTGTCAGACTTTATTTTGGGGGGCTTCAAAATCACTGCAGATGGTGATTGCAGCCATGAAATTAAAAGATGCTTACTCCTTGGAAGGAAAGTTATGACCAACCTAGATAGCATATTGAAAAGCAGAGACATTACTTTGCCAACAAAGGTCCTTCTAGTCAAGGCTATCGTTTTTCCAGTGGTCATGTATGGATGTGAAAGTTGGACTGTGAAGAAAGCTGAGCGCTGAAGAATTGATGCTTTTGAACTGTGGTCTTGGAGAAAACTCTTGAGAGTCCCTTGGACTGCAAGGAGATCCAACCAGTCCATCCTAAAGGAGATCAGCCCTGGGATTTCTTTGGAAGGAATTATGCTAAAGCTGAAACTCCAGTACTTTGGCCACCTGATGGGAAGAGTTGACTCATTGGAAAAGACTCTGATGCTGGGAGGGATTGGGGGCAGGAGGAAAAGCAGACAACAGAGGATAAGATGGCTGGATGGCATCATGGACTCGATGGACATGAGTCTGAATGAACTCCGGGAGTTGGTGATGTACAGGGAGGCCTGGAGTGCTGCAATTCATGGGGTCGCAAAGAGTCGGACACGACTGAGCAACTGAACTGAACTGAACTGAACTCTTTGTTGCATGGGTACTGTTCTGTGCATTGGATGATGCTGAGCAGCAGATATAGACAAATGTCTCTTGAAGAAGGGGGAGGGGACACCTCTTCTCCTACTCCCCATCTCTCTCCATCTTCCCTAAAAACATTTAATACCTCTAAATACATCTCTTTCCTACAAGTAAAGAGCTTGTACAAAGCAGTCTCTAGCAAGATACAGACAAATGGGCTGGGGCAAGAGTCATAAACAAGAAGAAAGATGAGATCCATTTGGACTGGGGAGGGGATGCAGTTCTATGGGACTGGGACATCTGTGGCAAATCAGCCCTGCCTCTACCATCAGGTTATCTGAGATGTGCCTATGAAGCTGCTATCCAAGGTACTGATGTTATAACTCTGGTTGAGATTCTTTATTCTAGAGGCCAAGTTGTTGAGAGCCGCCACATTTCAAGGAATCACTTGGGTATTGAGGAAGAGAGTGCCAGTGGCAATTTTAGCAGACCAGTATTTACATATCCTTCCCCATTTCCTTTGTACAACTTCAGGGGCTGGACGGGCTCCAGTAAGAATGGAAATGTAATTTTCTCACCAAACTGGCAAAGACTGGATGGAGCTTCATAGCTAGAAATAAGTTGCTTTAAAGCAAATAAAGAAATGAAGTCTTGCACTTTACTGTTACATGCTTTTGTCTGCAAGGTCCAGAAATCTATGTTGTATTAAACTTTCACTTTTAATTGTAGATGATTTAGTATAGAGTCTTCTATGATAAAGGGATTCAGATGAGCCACCCCAAAATGTGCCACCTTGGCATGTGAACTATTTTGAACTTAAGGTAATCAAGAACCAGCAGACCCAAGGAAGACTTTTATCTCTCTCTTGACTTATTAAAGGGCTTTAGATAAGGGGCCTGCTCCAGAAAGAGAGCCAAACCAGAGATAACTTTTTATGTGAATGACCTATCTGTATGGTAGTATAAACATCTAATTACCAAACATCTGCTCCACTTACTGTCCTGAGAATTAACCTCCTTCTCTTTGGAGAAGGAAATGGCAATCCACTCCAGCACCCTTGCCTGGAAAATCCCATGGATGGAGGAGCTTGATAGGTTACAGTCCATGGGGTTGCAAAGAGTCAGACATAACTGAGCGACTTCACTCTTTGAATCCCCAGGTTCCTATCCTGATCCTCAACTCAGAGTGGCACACAATCTCAAATGCCCATCTTACCCTCCTGTCCAATATTCTTATGGAACCTGTACATATATAATTACAGTTGTTTTTCTACTGTTAACCTGTCCTCTGCTAAATTGACTATTGGATTAGTTAGAAAAAACTATAGAGAAAAAAGTGTTTCTTCTCCTACAGGTGCTATAATGAAACTCAGTAAGTGTTGTGTCTCCTCATCTAGACTCTGCTTCTTGGTTTAATGGTTCCTTGACTGTCAACTTTTTCAATGTTCTCAATGCTTAACTCTGACTAGTGGCTGGGCCATAGTCATGCTTAGCTCATAGAAAGTGAAAGTCAAGTGTTAGTCACTCAGTCAAGTCTGACTCTTTGCGAACCCATGGACTGTAGCCCACCAGACTCCTCTGTCTATGTAATTCTCCAGGCAAGAATACTGGAGTGGGTAGCCATTCCCTTCTGCAGGGGATCTTCCCCACCTGGACTCAGCTCACTGGCCTGTGCTCAAATAATGGCTCCATATGCAGTGAGGGTTACAAAGACCTACAGAGAGAATAAGGTTGTATAAACTCTTTACTAGGTAAATGTGTATTGCAGCTGGTAACTGGATGGGACTATTCATGTCTCTAAGCTTGCTGAAGGGTTAACCTTGCTAGGTGGCTCCTCATTATCAAACTGCCTACACTCATCTGCTATTTAATAAATGCAGGTTCAAGTTAAGCATATTGCTCAAAACAGAAATCACACACCACTCAGAGCAAATAACCCTGTCCTCCCACCAACAGCAGAGAGCTATGTGCGTTTGATGTATTTCTCTTTGTGTGTGTACACACATTTGCAATTATTTTAATTCCATGTATTTGGGATGATAAAATATAGCGTGGGTAATCAGTAATTGGCTGGTGTTGAGACCGGCATGACTCATACCTTTCACACCAAATGATTCCTTTGAATCTTGGGTGGAGGGTGATGGCTGTGGGCCTTTTAATTTGGCTGCATTGCAAACTGTGTTGGGAAAAAACCCAATGTGATCCAAAGGAAAATACTGAGGAAATAGCTATTTTTCTCTCAATAGGTAGAAATAAGCAGATTATTTTTTAAAGGCACTGTGCAAAGCACAACTGCAATAAGTAAATTTATAATCTCTTCAAATTCTGTACACTGTATATTCATATTTTAATAAGATACCAAATTAGTTACAGTTTTTAACTTCATTCTTGGTGTCTCTTAATTCCCATCCAGATATAAATGCAGACTTTTCTGCTCAATTAAGAACAAATATGTCAGGATATGTTAATAATTAAAGATTCCAAGTTCTAGGAACCATGTGACCACGTTTCCCATCCTTCTCACGATGTGAACTTACTGTCAACTCTAAGTAGCCTCTGCCCCTGCCTCTCTGGATCTTATATTCTTCATCTGCACAACGAATGGCCACCTAAACAAGTGCTAAGATTTCCTCTTATTGTAACATTTAATAGTTTCATCTCTCTAATGATGCAAGCAACCCTACCAAAAAGCCACACTTTTAGCTCCTATTCAATTATAAAAAAAGTGTTCATTCAGGGAATGAGAGAATGAAATCAAAAGAAGAGATATGTGTTTACAACTGTCTATCAGAAATTACAAATTCAAATGTCTACAGCTGGTAGGCTTGCATATAAATGGGTGAAGCCGACCAGGAGCAAGTAGTGGGAACCTTGAGGTACCAAGGAGCACATGCTCTACCTGTCTACAGAAGGCAACTTGTCAGCTCCAGTCTACGGCTGCTGTGCAGGAATGCAAGTTGTCATATTATCAAGAGAAGTCAAAAATCCAGACTTTTCTGTTAGATCATCTGATATTTAAATGACTGAAACTTTGTGTGGACTATCTCTGGTAGGCTAAAGAAAAATCATGGTTCCTTATTAAAAAAAAAAAAAAACAAAAAAAAACCACCATCTTCTTCCCAGATAAGGTCACACCAACCTTGGCTTCAATTAGCCTTAAACTCTAGGCTAAGGACTACCGAACCTAAAATCTCTACTTTGGCTCTCATTCTTAAACCTCAGGTCATATATTTAATAACCTCCAAGGCATCTCCACTTGGGTGCCATGAAATCTTAGTGGCACCAATTTACATAGTTAGTTTTCTCCCACAGCATGTAAGGCACAACTAACCTGGGTCAAAAAGTAGATTTGGATTGATGTATGGGTTAAACCCTGCCAGAAAGTGGTCTCATTCTCAGGCTACAGACATTAAGAATATTGCTACTTCCCCAACAGCACTCATCTGCTGTTTTAATAAATGTTAAGGACCTTGTTCAATAACAGGAATCACAGAACTCTCTAGAAGAAGGATCTTTGTCCACATACCAATAGCTGGGAAGTTAGTTTACTGTTTTTGTTTAGTCACTAAGTCATGTCCAACTCTTTGTGACCCCATGGACTGCAGCACACCAAGCTCCCTTGTCTTCCACTATCTCCAGGAGTTTGGGAACTCTCAAGTCCATTGAGTAGCTGATGTCATCCAACCATCTCATCTATTGTCAACCCCTTCTCCTCCTGCCTTCAATCTTTCCCAGTATCAAGGTCTTTTCCAATGAATAAGCTCTTCACATCAGGCAGCCAAAGTATTGGAGCTTCAGCTTCAGTGACAGTCCTTCCAGTGAATATTCAGGACTGATTTCCTTTAGGATTGACTGGTTTGATTTCCATGCTGTCCAAGGGACTCTCAAGAGTCTTCTCCAGCACCACAATTTGAAAGCATGAATTCTCTGATGCTCAGCCTTCTTTATGGTCCAACTCTCATATCCGTATACAACTACTAGAGGAATCATAGCTATATGGACCTTTGTCGGCAAAGTGGTATCTTTGCTTTTAAATATGCTGTCTAAGTTTGTCATAGCTTTCTTTCCAAGGAGCAAACATCTTTTCATTTCATGGCTGCAGTCACTGTTCACAGTAATTTTGGAGCCCAAGAAAATAAAATCTGTCAGTTTCCACTTTTTCCCCATCTATTTGCCATCTATATGCTGATGGGACTGGATGCCATGATCTCAGTTTTTTGAATGCTGCATTTTAATCCAGCTTTTTCACCTTCATCAGGAGGTCTTTAGTTCTTCACTTTCTGCCATTAGGGTGGTATCATCTGCATATCTGAGGTATTGATATTTCTCTCAGAAATCTTGATTCCAACTTTTGCTTTCTCCAGCCGAGCATTTCGCATGATGTACTCTGGATAGAAGTTAGATAAGCAGGGCGATAATATACAGCCTTGACAGACTCCTTTACCAATTTTGAACCAGTCTGCTGTTCTATGCCCAGTACTAACTGTTGCTTCTTGACCTGCATACAGGTTTCTCAGGAGGCAGCTAAGATAGACTGGTATTCCCATCTTTTCCACAATTTGTTGTGATGTACAGAGTCAAAGGCTTTAACATAGTCAATGAAGCAGAAGTATTCTGGAATTCTCTTGCTTTCTCTATAATCCAATGTGTGTTGGCAGTTTGATCTCTGGTTCCTCTGCCTTTTCTAAATCCAGCTTGTACATCTGGAAGTTCTTGGTTCATATACTGCTGATGCCTAGCTTAAAGGATTTTGAGCATTAACTTGCTAGCATATGAAATGAGTGCAGTTGGGTGGTAGTTTGAACAGTTTGGCATTATTCTTCTTTGGGAATGGAATGAAAACTGGCCTTTTCCAGTCCTGTGGCCACTGCTGAGTTTTCCAAATATGCTGACATATTGAGTGCGGCACTTTAACAGCATCATCTTTTAGGTTTTTAAATAGCTCAGCTGGAATTCCATCATCTCCACTAGCTTTATAGGTGGTAGTGCTTCTTACGGCCCACTTGACTTCACTGTATAGCATGTAATTCTCTTTATATGTACTCCCACTTGAAATTATTTTAATTCCATGCACTTTGGGATTAAAATACAGTTTGGGTAGTTAGGAACTGGCTGGTGCATTTTTTCCAAACAAAAATCAGGTTACTCTGTGGTTTGGGTTTTCTTGAGTCCAAAATCACAGGGTATAATATTACCAACTGAGGTTGCTGCTGCTGCTGCTGCTAAGTCGCTTCAGTCCTGTCCAACTCCGTGTGACCCCATAGGTGGCAGCCCACAAGGCTCCGCCATCCCTGGTATTTTCCAGGCAAGAACACTGGAGTGGGTTGCCATTTCCTTCTCCAATGCATGAACGTGAAGAGTGAAAGTGAAGTCGCTCAGTCGTGTCTGACTCTAGCGACCCCATGAACTGCAGCCTACCAGGCTTCTCTGCCCATGGGATTTTCCAGGCAAGAGTACTGGAGTGGGTTGCCATTGCCTTCTCTGCCAACTGAGGTTAGAAACTGGAATAGAAACACAACTGTGAAGCATCAGCTGATGTAAAGCAAAACCACCACCATCTACTCTTCCTTCTAAAATGCAATTTAAATAACAAGAGGCTCAAACAGATGGAAAACAAGGCTTTAATCTAGCAAAGAAAACATAGATAAGTCTCATATTTTAACAAAATAAACAAGCCCACAGAAAGTAGTTAGGTTTTCTTCTTTAAATCACAGTGTTCATCTATGAAGCTTACTTCTTGGATTCTAAATCTTGAAACTACTAAAATTGTCAAATCAGTGACATTTTTGGAAGGACCCTTCTACTTTTATATCTTGTCGTAGTATAAGACCAAATGCTACTAAGTTTAATGGAATAATATCACCTCCAAATGTGAAATAAAACTACATGAAAACATGCGATAGGGGAAGAATTGAACTATTTCTTCTGGTTTCTTCAGAGGTTTATATGCGTTCTTGTTTAAAAATTATTTTTAACATTGTTGGTATAAGTTAAAGGGGATGGAATGGGGATTAGGTCACCAAAAGTATTTGCACTCTCACTACTTCTCAAAGTGTGATGCTGAAGGTACCTCTCTTTGAACGCCTTTCTTCGGTTCTGCAGTAAGTTACTGTGCATTTTTATCCCCATTGCTTGACCTAACAAAGATGATTCATAGTGTAGACATTTTCAGGTTAAAGACCAGATGGTACATAATGTACATACAAGGGAGAAATGGCAGATTATCATCATTGACGTTTCTGTAAATTAAAATAACCAAAGCTAACTGCTACGTAAAGAAAGAGCTAATCGCTAAATAAAGGTAGTTTCCATTTCACAGGAACGTATGGCTAATCTTTCTAGTCCACAAGTTCTGGCAAGTACAAATTGTCATGCTGATCGCTGAACAAGGCCATGGTCTGGCCAATAACACTCCTAAATATGTTCTCTCCTTTGTTCCTCCCAGTTCATCTTGTGTGAGTATTTCTGATCCTTGCTTTATGATTTTAATCTGCACAACAATATGTTCACACAGATATTAATAGTAAGACAGTCAGAAGGATATGTCTTTTTGTTAAATTATTTTGTGACCACTAAAAAGAAAAAAAGTTGAAAGTTTGCAAGTAATTAAAAAAAAAAAAAAAAACAGATTAGGGGAAATAGTACTCAAAATTGAAAACTTTTATTCTTGGAACAAAATTAGGTGATTACCATTGGACCGCAAGGAGATCCAACCAGTCCATTCTGAAGGAGATCAGCCCTGGGATTTCTTTGGAAGGAATGATGCTAAAGCTGAAACTCCAGTACTTTGGCCACCTCATGCGAAGAGTTGACTCATTGGAAAAGACTGATGCTGGGAGGGATTGGGGGCAGGAGGAGAAGGGGATGACAGAGGATGAGATGGCTGGATGGCATCACTGACTCGATGGACGTGAGTCTGAGTGAACTCCGGGAGTTGGTGATGGACAGGGAGGCCTGGCGTGCTGCGATTCATGGGGTCGCAAAGAGTCAGACACGACTGAGCGACTGATCTGATCTGATCTGACCATTGTTTGGATACATCTAGATTTAATTGTATCTGACATGTTCAGGGTCCATGCTTTGTCCCGTGGTCTATATTGTGATGTCTGAACTCTGCATTATATTTTAAATACATGGGTCAGACATCAGACTCTAGACCATGCTGAGAAGGAAATAGGAAAAAATGGTACCTGGGATCCACATCTACCACCAACATATTTTAAAGCCAGATATACAACTTTTGACAATTTCTCTGTTTTGCCTTTGGCTACAGAATCCATCATTTTCACATTCCCTAACTGTCCAGGATTCTCAGCTGCACTGCTTTGGTTCTGCTGATCTATTCTGCTCCCTGCCTTCTCTCTCATTTGTTCTCATTGGGATTCATTCGTCTTCCTCTCCCTTAGATGCCTTGCTGAATGATTGACTTTCAAATCTCTAAATCACACAGAGTGCTAATGGATGTTAATGGCTTCCCCAAGTATTTAAATTTTAAATGGAAACTCCTATAGGTAAGCTAGAAACCAAAAGGATAAATATTTAATAGTGTGAATTGCAGAAAAAGTAAAGACATTTTAGCACCAGCATTCTCCACTAGTCCTCATCAAATCAAAGCCCACCTTTAAGATAGATCTTATAAATTATATATAAATGCGAGTTGTTTTCAGAGTTTGGCTAGAACAATGGTTGCAGAGTCTTAAGGCAGGCTCAAGAGACCCATGCCCAGAGATTCTATTTTAATAGGTTTAAGGGAGATCCCAAGAATCTCCATTTAAACAAACAATATAAGAGATTTTACGTAGGTGGTCCTGAGAGTATACTATAAAATACCTGCCGCCTGAAAGTCTATTGAAACATTCTTAGTCAAGGATTGAGAAGGCACTACCTAGGAGGCCATTTAGTTGCAGCTCTCAGTTACCTTTGCTCAAATAGCTAAAGGGGCCAAAAGACTCATTATTTTACTGGGTTCTTCTAAGGAATAAACAAGTTAGAATTATACCATTGTTGACCATCATCATCATCAATGTCACTATTAACATCAATAATAATGGAAAAAACACTTGAAGTGTATTCATAGGTGCTGGGCTCTGGTCTCGGTGTTTACATTTATTAAGTCATTTAATCTTCAACATATGTTTAGAGGGACTAACTGAACTCTGTTCAAGTGTGAGCAGATAACTATACTCCTATGATGAAAAATTAATAGCAGGAAAATCACATCATCAACAAAACTCTTAATAGAAGTTGCTGCCTAGGACTGTGTGTGTGTGTGTGTGTGTGTGTATGCATGCACAGGCATGAGAGAGATATGTGCATTTGTTCAGGGTCTATCAATCTTGTCTTTACTGTTTTTTCAAGTTAGCAGCCTTATCTTTACTTTTACTCCACTCAATCTCTTCTTGTCATTTTCCCTTTTTGTTTGAAAATAACTATACCCAAGTCTGCAAAGCATCATCTTTCTTTTCCATTTCTTGTTGTAAAAAGCTTGTGACATTCTCAGAGATGGACATGCTATCACAATAATGGTGGATTATTTTGACTTACAGGGAATCTAAGGAGAAAAAAATATCCCCACACAGGAAAGTGACAAGACAGACCTCAATCACTCCAAAAGATGGGGTCAGTGATTGGTACAGCCTGTCCAATCTCTCCTTTGGTTTCATTGAAAGCCAAACACACACCTGGACACTGGCAGCAGAAGGAAAACCATCTTATGAAGGGTAAGAGCAAAATGAACTGTTGCTAAAGCCCTAGAATGAAATTAGGAAGGCTGGGTACTTTTGTTGAATTACACAGAGTTAAGCAATGGCTAAAAGGCAGGTCCTTGAAAATAGACTCATGGTATAATATGGCACCAGGGCACAATTTTCAGTAATTAGAGATTTGACATCCCTCCCATATCTTTCAATGTAGATCTTCTATTACCCAACTCCAGGTATTCAGAGTTACTCTTCATGTTCTATATACACTCCATGCATTTTCACCTCGGTGTTTTTATTTACTTCCATACAATTGACTTTGCCTGCTTCCAGCCTAGTACAAGACCAGATTCTAAATACTCATTAGAGCAGGAGTTTGAAAGCATCAGCTTCTCTGGTGGCTCAGATGGTAAAGAATTTGCCTGAAAAGTGGGAGACTCAAGTTTGATCCTTGGGAGGGGAATGGCTACCCACTCCAGTATTCTTGCCTGGACAACTCCATGGACAGAGGAGCCTGGTGGGTTACAGTCCATGGGGTTACATAGAGTCGGACACAACTGAGCAACTAACACTAAGCTAAATACACATAAACTGGTTTTGAGATAATTTGTCGATTTGTTAAATTGAATTACAATGTACTTGTGAGTTTTGAAGGTGAGAAAACAATCAAATTCCTCAGATGATAAAAAGATCTCTGACATCCTCGCCAAAAAAGAGACTGCAACCAAGAGCCTAGATCATGAGTCACCTTTTCTGTAAAGATGTCCTTGATTTCTTTAGCCCACAGGTCAAGGCTAATGGTTAAGATTTTCTTGAGTCCAAAACCAGCACCTTTATTGGCCTGAATCCTCTAAGTGACCATAAATGTTTCATGTATAAGGAATGTGGTTTATATATTCTAGAATCTCAGCATCTGTGGACAATAGGGATTCATGTTCCTTAACTTGTACTTTTTATTTCTGCAACACTTCTCAATAGCTTTATACCTAGTGGAGGATTTATAAGTATGTGGGAATGGATGAAAATTCATATCAAAAGAACAAACACAAAAATATTAAGTAAACATCTAAGAAATACACCATTTGCCTAATATTTTAACTTTGCTATGATACCTTCAAAAGGGAATTTATTTGTTCTTTTAGGAATCCAGAAATTTTTTTTCTTGTTCTCTTCCAAAATATAAGGCATTTTTCAATAACAATATCATACATATTCATTCCAATAATTTAAAAAATAATTAGAGATGAAAAAAACTGGTGGCAACAAGAATGAAAATAGTAAATTCATTTAAATGAGTTTATACAATCACCTGCCATAGATTTTGAGTGATTTATGGGAAGAAAAAAACGTATATACACAACGCACACATATGCATATACAGATAATACATACACATGTACACACACATAGGTGTGTATGTATGTGTAATTAATGTTCATCATAAATGGGAGACGGTACAACTTACATAGTAAGATATTTAGGATGGGATCCTTTGGAGAAACACATTTTGAGAAAAGAAGGCTAAGGAGGAATATCTACTTATTTCTGGACTCCTAGTTGGAGGAAGTCTGGGATCTCTTTCTCCTCAACCTCCACAACTTTTCAGTCAGTGCACACACATTTATCCATCACTCTTTGAGTCTACTGCCACGGCAGGTAACTACAGAGCCCACATGTCCTTGCACAGGTGATGGGACCACATGTACCTCAAAGGACATGGTTGGGTAAAGCAAAAGCACTTACAAATTCTATGTAATTACTCAGTAGGCTAATCTCTGATCTGAACTTCTAGGTCATAACTTATATATAACACTTTGGCAAATTTATAGTATCCTGGATCCATGGTATGGCTAGAACTATTACCTGGCATTGTTATTAATTTACTCCTTTATGTCTTGCTTCCCTGATGGCTCAGTAGGTAAAGACTGCCTGCAATGCAGGAGACACAGAGATGCTGGTTCAATCTCTGGGTCTAGAAGATTCCCTGGAGGAGGAAATGGCTACCCACTTCAGTATTCTTTCTTGGGAAATCCCAGGGACAGAGGAGCTTGGCGGGCTACCGTCCAAAGGGTTGCAAAGAGTCAGAAACGACTAAGCATGCACACACACATGTCTTTCTTCCCTAAGCCAGATTATAAAATTTGAGTGGAGGGCCATATTATGCACTTTTCCCTATCACCTTGAATACTTAATTTAAGGCTCTAGCCACTGCTGCTGCTGCTGCTGTGTCACTTCAGTCGTGTCCAACTCTGTGCGACCCCATAGCGGCAGCCAACCAGGCTTCCCCTCCCTGGGATTCTCCAGGCAAGAACACTGGAGTGGGTTGCCATTTCCTTCTCCAATTATGGTCTAAATAACCTTTATAACTGTGGCCATATTTTCTAAAACTCTTCTCTGTACATTTTATAGTTTAGCCATAACATATCATATCCAATTTCCTTTACAATATATAATTTCAAATATCTCTGTTTTCCTTGTTACAAGAGCAATATACCCACTGTAGAAAGTCTGAAAACAAATAGAATATGCAGAACAAAATGGAAGGTCTTTATAACCCCATCACCCAAAGGTAATTATGATAGCAAATTAGCATACTGCTGTTATTCCCTTTTCCCCAGAGGTCTATTTTCACCTTTACAAAACTGTTGTCCAAACTTCCATTCAAATTTTCATTATACTATATACATATTGCATTCCAATCACCTTTCCATGTAATTAAATATTCTTTAAAAACATTATTTTTTAATGGATGCATAGCTCTTCACTACAGAAATTCCATAATTTAATCATGGACTTCAATTATTTGTTTAGGCTGTTAGTATTTGTTAATTATACCATGATAAAAAATTCTCAACATAAAGAATTGCTCATATCTCTGATCCTTAAACAGATTCCTAGAAGAGGAAATATTGAGGCTTCTGATGCGTATTGCCAAATGGCTTTCTAGAAAGTGTCTACATCTTCGTAGTCCTGCCAAGAGCACAGAGAATGCCTGTCTTACTGGATCCTTGCTAGGATTTAGCACCACCATGTTTCCCAATCTCTGACAATGTGATAACATCACGTTCACATATGCATCTGATCTTTGCTCATCTTCTGACCTCTTTCCAACATGCCCTTTCCCTAGTTCCTCATTTATCTAAAACTACTTTCAAGGCAGATTTCAAATAGTCTCTGCATTTTAAAAGCCTTGTCCATCTTGGCAGATTTGCTTTCTCTGTGTTCTCATAGAGATGTTTATATCTTTTTTATAGTATGTATTATAATTTGACTTATATGATATTTAATTGTATGAGCTTTTCCTCTACCATATTATAAATCTTTGAAGGCAAGGATTAACATTTACACATTTATTCCTTGCTCCTAGAACCAAATAATACAGTAGCATTGGAAATTCCCTGCTGGCCCAATGGTTAAGACTCAGTGTTGTCACTGCCTAGGCCCAGGGTTCAATCCCCTCAGGGAACTAAGATCTAGAAAGCTGTGGCTTGGTTCCCCACAAAATACAGTAACACCAAACATAATGGACACAACACTCAAAATATGTCAAATATCTTGCCCAGTTTCTTGGAAAAATATTTAATAGATTATTCATTAAAAAATTATTTAGTGTCTACTCTGTATAAATTATATGAAACAAATAATAAATAAATGATAAGCAAGATTAGAAATTATCTCTGCCCTTGAAGATATTTTATTTTTTGGGTGAGACAGATAATCAAATAATCAACCAGATAAATTAAAATTATAATAAGGATGAGTAGTGTCAAGGAAACGTATATAATTTAGTGGTGGAAGGTTTCTCTGAGAAAATGATACGAGAGATAAAATCTGAGAGCACGGGAGAGGAAATGATGGCGAGAAGGACCCAAAGTCTAAGGCAGGCCTTTCTTAATCTGTTCACTGGTTCTTTCCCTCCTGTAACCTGGTGACCTGCCCAGGATGACCTCAATATAATCTTCCACACACAAAAATTGGCAAACCCATTCTAACAAGTACCCAAGGACCCTTACAGAATAGCTTCACTATGACTATTATAGTTTTTAGGATCGAATTATACCTACAATCACCTATAATCATCACACTTCTTTGCCCTTCAGAGACTATGCACAAGGCACTGAGTGACCAAAGTGCATTTGTTCACTGTCCTTTATCAACTGAGAAAAAAAAAAAAATGCTTCTTACTTCTTTGTCTGTTCAACAGGCTGAGTCTCTGTCCTATTCAGTATGAGTGGCCACATCCCAGACACAAAACAAATCGATATGCTCCACTCTCAGCCAGGGATACAAGGTATTCCAATAATTAAGCAACAATGTGTGTGCAGAAAAGGCAATATCCTCAACGATTAGTGTTAAATTTAATTAATTACCTCTAAAAGAAAATGACACATAAACTTTGTAATTAAGAATAATTCTTAATTAAGGAATGTTTGACAGATAGGTAGGAAGGAGGAAAGGGATGGAAAATGGCTGATTAAGATGGGGAATTAAGCACCTCATTGAAGATGTTAGCAAGCCCTGTTGTGTGTTTATTTAATTTTCAGAGCATTTCAATGAACTGAAGTTTGAAACATATATGGAGGACATTTTAATAAAACACATGTGCCCTTTTTCTGCTTAATGTAAAATTGTACCTTTGCAGCTAAAATGATAATTTGCACTTTTACCCCCTTGATCACTCAACTAAGGAAAGGGAACCAGTTGGTTGGGGAATTATCACATTTGTTGACTTTCTAAGGCATGAGAAAAGCCATATAGTCTAAAGATTTAATGCAGGCTTGCATTATAGACATGTAGTTCTTTTTCTATTACTGGCATTGGATGAAGTTTCTTAGCCATCTCATATGTCTGACATTTGGAAAGGCTGAGTTGTATATTGAACTATTCCATTTAATGCTGATAAACCAACTGTGCAAAAAATGGCCTGGGGAATCTTGGATAATAGAAGATACCACAGAGTAAAAAAAACAGAAAGGTTATCTGCAAATATGGCCTATCTGTGCTAGGAATATTTCTTACGATTACTTCAAATATAATCCCCAGCCCTCACCCCTCTGACATCCACTGTTTCCTCTACCATAGAAAAGAGATCAAACAGACAAACAAAAAAGACAACTAAAGAGAAAAGAAGTGGCATAAATCATCTTGGTTTGGTTTTTGTTAAGCATCTATTGAGTAAGATAAAGTTGAACAACATGTAAAATTTCCACTGTAGAGAGAAGTTATGATCAATATTCTTAAGGTCAAAGTAAGCATAAATGTGACCAACGATAGATAAGAATGACACACACACTCATGTATTAACCCAGTGTTGAACAATAATTTCTGCACAAATTCATGGACTTCTAGACTTTGAAATGCTCAAAAATCTTAAAGAGTAATTTAAAGAATCAACTATAAACAACCATTTCTTTTCCTCCAATCGTACTAGAATAAATTAACAAGAATAGCAAGTATAGTAATAAGAATAGCAAGTATAGTAAGACCATTACAATTGTGCTGTAGAATAGTACTGTAGAGAAAAGTACCCTTATTTTTATTCTGCTTTAAATCATTAATAGAAAACTCAGTCTTTTAGAAGACACTTGTATTAAACTTTGTTGGAGAAAAACACATTGCTCTGCATTTCCTAGGTTATTACATAGAAAAGAGATTTGGTGACAGCTAATATTCAAGTTCTCTGCTAACAGACTCATTACCTGCTTTACACTTCCATAATGTAAAATACACATTGTTGTGCTTATTGCAAATGCTACAGTTTCTCAAGTTTTTGATCTGCACATAATAAGATGCGTTGTAGAAAATCTATTACTTTTCTAACACTCACTCCTTTTTGTTCCAAGTTTACAAATCAGCTATTTTAAAAGTTCACTTTGATTTCTCATTGACTAGAGTGACTGCCTGCTGCCACCCACCATCTGCTGGGAATTTGAAGTCAACTGCTTAAAATGCTTAAGACAAAAAACTCACAATGAACCATGCTGTTGGATGATGTTCGGCCCATCTTTATAAAGACTATTACTTCCCAGTTCTCCTAAAGAGCTATTTTTAAGATGAAACCAGTCATATGTGTGCGTGCTCACTCAGTCATGTCTGACTGCATTGGCAGGTGGGCTGTTTACCACTAGCACCACCTGAGAAGCCCATGTACATATACGTATGTGTGTGTTTATATATGTATGAGTTTACTATGTATAATTATACATAATTATATATATTATTATTTTCATGAAATTGATGCTAAATGTGTGAGATTTAATAATTTACTATTCACAGACAATTTCTGCTCAATCCAGAAGGTATTTAAAACTCTCAGTTGAATCCAATGTGTTAATTTCTGAAACGTGATCACTTGTTACTGGATTTAAGTTGTTCAATGTGAAGGCTATGCCTCAGATACACACATAGTCTAAAAATCAGAATACTGCAGACTGATAAGTTTATGTGCATGTGACTTATAAGTCAATTTGACACCCCTGGTCCACAAGAACATCTTCCAATTAAGGACAAACACCACATACCCTGGAAGGATGTTGTCCAATTAAGGTCTTCTCTGAAAGATCTGCTCTCCAATCATTTTCTCTCTATTTTTAACTATCTTTTTAAATACATTTATCAAGATTCCAGAGAGGTTGAAAATTGTGTATAGATCATCAAGGAAGGTGTCCTCACTAAAATATTTTCTTCTGTACACTGTAAATTTTGAAAACATCTTATCAAATCCTCTTTGTACATTCAGTTTCCTTTCCCTGAAATCCCAGCTTTTTGTCTGGCCAAATCTTGCTCATCCACTCCTCAAAGTGTACCTCAAATGAGATTTCTCCATGAAACCACCTCCTTCTCCTAAAGTGTATAAATTATATCTTTGATTTTTCTTCCTTGGGTGTCTGTTGCTCAGTTTCCAAACATGAGTAAGAGCCTATCATCATTTTGGAGGGAAGAATAAAGATAGGATAATAACATAGCAATAATTTATTCATAGGAAATCATAGATCAATGTATTATATAAGAATGAGTCTCTAGGGTTAAAACTTCTGAATTTAAACCCTGTGTATCTTATCTCAGGAACAATGCAGCTAGTTACCAAGCTCTTTAATCTCTCTTAAACTTAGGATTTTTTTTTTTTTTGTAATTGAATGAGTTAATGAGTATGCTTAGGAGAGAGTACCTCATTCAAAGAAAGCATTCAAGACATATTAACAAGCAGGAAGAACAGTAGGAGTGAGTGTTTTAGTTATTAGTGCTGTTCTCTTGACCAGGTCCTCTTCTAGGTGGTTTCATACCTGTAACTGAATAATTCTTGAGAATGACTACTTCACCTATTCATTCACTGTGTATGTACTCACCAGGGACTATGCACCAGACATTGTTCTATGATCTGGACCCCTCAGGATCCATAGTTATTTCCTGATCTCATGGAGATTTCCTTCTTGGAAAGGTGGGGATATCGACCATAAGGTGGACATAAAAAAACAAGGTAATGAGAGGTAGTACTAAGCACGCTGATGGAAACAAAATAGGGGGATTAAGTACTTTTTGGCCAGTTGTGGGAATGGGGCTATTTTAGGGAGTCAGAGGAGGCCTTTCTGAGACAGTGATATTTAGGTGAGAAGTGATATGTGAGGGGGAGTCAGAGAAGTGATATGTGAGGGGGAGTCAGGCATGTGAAAGTCTGGGAAAAAGAATTCAAGGAAAAGAGCAAGATGTGGAAATGCAAATTGATGCAATTACTATGGAAGACAGCATGGAGATTCCTTAAAAAACTAGAAATGAAACCACCATATGACCCAACAATCCCACTACTGGGCATATATCCTGAGAAAACCATAATTGAAAGAGACACATGTATCCCAACGTTCATTGCAGTACAGTTTACAACAGCTAGGACACGGAAGCAACCTAGATGTCCACTGACAAATGAATGGATAGAGAAAGTGTGGTAGGTATACACAATGGAATATTACTCAGCCATAAAAAGGAACACATTTGAGTCCGTTCTAATGAGGTGGATGAAACTAGAGCCTATTATGCAGCGTGAAGTAAGTCAGAAAGGGAAAAACAAATATTGTATGTTAATGGCATATATATGGAATCTAGCAAGATGGTACTGATGACCTATTTGCAGGGCAGCAGTGGAGACACAGACATGGAGAAAAGACTTGTGGACAGGGTGGGGAAGGAGAGGGTGGGATGAATGGAAAGAGTGTCATGGAAACGTATACACTACCACATGCAAAATATATAGCCAGTGGGGATTTGTTGTATGTGTGATGCAGGGTGCTCAGATCCAGTGCTCACTGACAATCTAGAGCGATGGGATAGAGTGGGAGGTGGGAGGGAGCACCAACAGGGAGGGAACATATGTATATCTATGACTGATTTGTGTTGATATACGGCAGAAATCAACACAATATTGTAAAGCAATTATCTTCCAACTAAAAATACGTAAATTTGTCAAAGATAAGGTGTCCATATGTGTGTGGATTTATCTCTGGGCTTTCTATTTGTTCCATTGATCTATATTTCTGTCTTTGTGCCAGTACCATACTGTCTTGATGACTGTGGCTTTGTAGTAGAGCCTGAAGTCAGGCAGGTTGATTCCTCCAGTTCCATTCTTCTTTCTCAAGATAGCTTTGGCTATTTGAGGTTTTTTGTATTTCCATACAAATTGTGAAATTATTTGTTCTAGCTCTGTGAAGAATACCGTTGGTAGCTTGATAGGGATTGCATTGAATCTATAAATTGCTTTGGATAGTATACTCATTTTCACTGTATTGATTCTTCCAATCCATGAACATGGTATATTTCTCCATCTATTAGTGTCCTCTTTGATTTCTTTCATCAGTGTTTTATAGTTTTCTATATATAGGTCTTTAGTTTCTTTAGGTAGATATATTCCTAAGTATTTTATTCTTCTCGTTGCAATGGTGAATGGAATTGTTTCCTTAATTTCTCTTTCTGTTTTCTCATTATTAGTGTATAGGAATGCAAGGGATTTCTGTGTGTTGATTTTATATCCTGCAACTGATTCATTTTGATATATGGCAAAATCAATACAATATTATAAAGTTAAATAAAATAAAATTTAAAAAAATGAAAAAAAATAAAAAATATGTTCATTTAAAAAAAATACGTAAATTTTTAAAGAACAACAAAGATAGGGAAGTCTGAAAAGCCTTGGCATGTTCTGGGAATGTGGTTAGGATACAGAGTTAGAGAGAAGATAAGGAGATAAGGGGAAGAAAGGTGAGCAGGGCCAAAACACATGGGACCCTTTTTAAAACATGGGCTAAGGAATTTGGACTTGCAACACCAGTTTTTGTTTAAAAGGGTACTTTTTCTATTATGAGGTATATGTGATAAATAACTACTGCCATGTACAATAACAAACTGCTCCCAAACTGAGAGGTTAAAACAATAATGATGTATATTATTTCTCAGGATTCTCATCTCATCTGTATTCTCATATACTTTGTTGGAGTACCAACTAGGCTGGAAGGTCTGAGGTGGCTTTACTCAATGTCTGGGAGCTGGTGATGGCAGTTGGCTGGGTCACATCAGTTCTCTTCTACATGGCCATTCATTACCAGCAGGCTACAGTGACCTTCTCATGATGGTCACAAAAGAATATTCCAAGAGGGTGAAAGTAGAAGCTGCAAGGCCTCTTAGAATCCAACCTCAAAAGTGTCACTTCTTCTGGGTTCTACTGGCCAAAGTAGGTCAGAGACTAATCAGGTCCAGTCCAGAAGAATGTCCACCTCTTGAAGGGATGAGCAGAAAAGTCACATTACAAAGGAGTGAGTCCATCTGGATGATAAGAATTCATGAGCATAGGTTGCAATTTATCTTAGTATTAGTGGTCTATTGGGTTCAGGTAGGGAATAACAGTAGCTTTGACCTGTGTATGATGTTTCAGCAAACATAGAAATAGTGTACATGACCACCTGATGGGGCCCTACTGTATGCCTAGTTTACTGTCTCTGGAATGAAGCTTGAACAGGTTAAATGACTTCCCAATGTTATGGAGTTATTGAAGCCAGGTATTTAAACTCAGGTAGTCTGACCAGGGAGTGTGAATTCTCAATTAAAATATTCCACAGCTTCCCACTGTAATATAATGATAAGAGAGAAAAAAAATGATATTTGAAAAGAGGACACACAGATGACCAACAGACGCATCAAAAGATGCTCAATATCACTAATTATTAGAGAAATGTAAATCAAAACTATAATAAGGTAATACTTCACAATAGTCAAAATGGACTTCATTAAAAAGTCTACAAATAATAAATTCTACAGAGTGTGTAGAAAAGAGAACCCTCTTACATTGTTGGTGGGAATGCAAATTGACAGAGGTTCCTTAAAAAACTGAAAGTAGAGTTACCATACGGAGAAGGCAGTGGCACCCCACTCCAGTACTCTTGCCTGGAAAATCCCATGGATGGAGGAGCCTGGTGGGCTGCAGTTCATGGAGTCACTAAGAGTCGGACATGACTGAGTGACTTCACTTTCACTTTTCACTTTAATGCATTGGAGAAGGAAATGGCAAGCCACTCCAGTGTTCTTGCCTGGAGAATCCCATGGATGGGGGAGCCTGGTGGGCTGCCATCTCTGGGGTTGCACAGAGTCAGACACGACTGAAGCAACTTAGCAGCAGCAGCAGCAGAGTTACCATATAATCCTGCAACCCCATTCCTGGGCATATATCCAGAGAAAACTCTAATTTGAAAAGATATATGAAATCCAATGTTTATAGCAGCACTATCTACAATAGCCAAGGCATGGAAGTAACCTAAACATCCTTTGATAGATTAATAAATGTGGTATATATATACCATGGAATAATACTTAGTCATGAAAAAGAATGAACTAAGACTATTTGCAGCAACATGGACGGAACTAGAGATTATCATATTTAATGAAGCCAAAGAAAGACAAATATCATATGATATTTCTTATATGTGGAATTCAAAAAAACTGACACAAATTAACTTATTTATAAAACAGAAACAGACTCACAGACATAGAAGATAAACTTATGGCTTCCAAAGGGGATAGCAAAGTCAGGGGCAAGAGAGAAATTAGAAGTTTGTGACTAATAGATATAAACTACTATATATAAAATAGATGAGCACAAGGACCTACTGTATAGCACAAGGAACTATATTCAGTATCTTATAATAATCTATAATGGAAAATAATCTGAAATATAACATATATAAAATATATAAATACACATGCTTATATATATTAAATATATTTATATATAATACAATCACTTTGCTATACCTGAAACTAACCTAACATTGTAAGTTAACTATACTTCAATTTAAAAAAATAGTTAAAAACATCTCTGAAAGATAATATGATATTTACCATAATAGAAGTACAAAAGGTCTAAGGAAGGTAGTGAGTCTGTATCTCCCATTGTAATTTGCCAATCTGTTACCACAGTTATCAAAATGCTTTGTAGCTTACTATTTGTATGTTCTTCAGGTCACTGAATTAAAGCTTCTGTGGGACAAGTAAAGACCACGTCTTCATCGCTTTAGGGCCTGAAACAGTAGCTGGCTGGTTCATGGTGGACTGAGAATTATTACTAAATTTGTTACTGAATTTAAATGTTACAAAGCTAATTGAGGGTATTTTCTGTCTTGAGCAGTAGAAAATTACAGATTTAAAGATTGTTATTCCTAGGGAAAAAAATCACCTCAAGGAATATTTTTAGAGAAGAAATGGTAGCATACATAAAATAAATCATAAATTACTTACTTTGGGAAAAATCAGTAATGATCATAAAAGAGCCACTTACTGCACTATGATCTAGAGAGAAAAATGGTTGCTCTCTGAAACTTAGGGTTTTATCATTTTAAATGTACATTTTCTTAACACTAGTTCAAAAACCAGTCTTACTTATAATGACCTATTTGCAGAATAATAAACAGTGGCTCTGAAGACTTAAGCTACTCTACAAAAACAAGACTCTAACATAAATTAAAACCCCAAGGAAGTGGAAACCGTTATGCTAATACCAAAAATAGCTAGTAAGCGGAATTGAGAAATGTAAAATGGAAGAGTATTAACTGGTCTGAATAACAAGATGAACCATCACTCCTCTTCTAGGAAAAACCATGAGATAAGCCCCAGGAATCTGTTCCATTGTTAGCTACGGTGTGTTACCAGTGCAGGGTAGAGTGGTCTGACCTTTATGAGGGCCAGTTATCGACACTTGCTCATTTTTACAGGTCATATTCTAACTTTCAGGTATACCTATCTAAATGAGTAATATCCTTTACGAGGGAGATGAAATCTTTGAAGAATCAAAGCAATGTCACAAGCGACCTTTCTGAAAAGGCCAATGACAACATCCATCCTACTAGAAGCCACGTGCCATCTGTATGAGCCCAGGACAATATTACAATGATAGGATGTGGACAGAAACACGTCCTTCATACCCATCTTTAACCCTCACGTGCCACGTATCTAGCTAGAGAAGAAAGTAGGAAATTATTCCCTTCTGCCCCACTGGCAGCTTCAGTCTCTACCACCATATCTACCCTCCTATTCTCTCCTGAGATATCCAGAAGGGGTCATCAAATCAGGCTCAGGCTTTGATCATCAGGATTTCCTCTATAAGAAACAAGAACTAAGACTTTCAGTTTTTTCACCCAGATTATCCCAAGTGACCAGGAAACAAAAACTGCAAACTTGCATAAAAGAGGTTCAAGCTTGCTGCAAATATGCCAAGCTCCATTTCTCAATGCCAGTCTCTGGAGATATTGACTCTGAATTTCTGTTTGTAGCTTTATTACTAGATATGATCATGTTGAAAATTCAAAGAGAGTTATGTATAATTCTATTCCCTTTTCTGAAGATTTAGTCTGAGTCTGAAAATGAATTTAAGTCTTTCAAACACATCAATAGAAAAGATACTCTGTTCCCTAAACTACTAAAGCGTAAGAAAACAACTTGAAAAAAAAACAACTAACACAGCTTCAAAGACCTGAGTACCACACTAATAAGAAAGTAGAACTTGCACAAAGCTGGGTTAAGAACAGGCAATTCAAAAGAATGATGCAAGACCATCTGAATTAATATTTGCAACACTAACAAATCAGATTCTTCTTTTGAAATCTAAAGGCCTGCAAAAGGGTGTCCTACATCATCAGCCTCTTGAGGAATTGTGGAAAAACACGAAATAATTATATCCCGAGAGATGAAATACGAGTTTTCCCCCTGAGAGACCTCTTGTTTTGATGTTAGAATGAAGAATGGGTGTTATTGGTATTTCAAAGGAAAACCTGCCCAGAAGCAGGCTGCAATAAAAACTGACATACAAATTAAAAAGATGTTAAATATTAATGAAGCCAAACCCAATTACAAATCAAATGCTGAGGAAAAGAGACATCTTTCTTCCAGACAAACTTGATTACACTCATCACGTTCTATTACTTTAAAACAACAAATTTGTTTGGGTTATTGCTTACTAAGCACCACGTTTTGGATAACATGGACTTGACCTTTGCAGAGCAAGCTGGTTCTTAAATAATGTATAACTGTGTTACTTGTGCTGTTCCAGGAAAACCTGGAGAATATCTTGGAGGAGAATTTAAATTCAAAATGACAAATGTTTTTTCTGCTTTGTTTGGCTGGGTTCAGTCTAGATCCCAGACACCGCTGAAGGTATGGTTCTAACCTCCTATCTAACCCTGGAGAATAGGAGGCTACATGTTCACAGGTACCTGCTGCATTTTCTAAGATAAATTTGACATTAATCTTTATAATAAAAGTATTTTATTATAAATAAAACTTCCCCAACCTACTTATCATAAATCTCAGTGCTAATTTACAGACGACCTAGACTTATTTAAGAAGGAAAAAGCATGGGTGATGACCTCAGGGTCTTGAGAATATGCCCAATCACAAATACAACAGAAGTCTTTTCTACACAGAAATTTAAATTTATTTCTAGATAAAAACAAGCAAATAAAACATGACTGGTTTAGAGATCACAGAACTGTACTTTCAGAAGTTTGCTTAGAACACGATGATATTTATTGTACCCAAAGAAAGAGCAGTCCCTTCCTTTTTTAATTTTTTTTATTTATTTTTTTTAAATTTTATTTTATTTTTAAACTTTACATAATTGTATTAGTTTTGCCAAATATCAAAATGAATCCGCCACAGGTATACATGTGTTCCCCATCCTGAACCCTCCTCCCTCCTCCCTCCCCATCCCATCCCTCTGGGTCGTCCCAGTGCACTAGCCCCAAGCATCCAGTATCGTGTATCGAACCTGGACTGGCAACTCGTTTCTTACATGATATTTTACATGTTTCAATGTCATTCTCCCAAATCTTCCCACCCTCTCCCTCTCCCACAGAGTCCATAAGACTGTTCTATACATCAGTGTCTCTTTTGCTGTCTCGTACACCGGGTTATTGTTAACATCTTTCTAAATTCCATATATATGCGTTAGTATACTGTATTGATGTTTTTCCTTCTGGCTTACTTCACTCTGTATAATAGGCTCCAGTTTCATTCACCTCATTAGAACTGATTCAAATGTATTCTTTTTAATGGCTGAGTAATACTCCATTGTGTATATGTACCACTGCTTTCTTATCCATTCATCTGCTGATGGACAGCTAGGTTGCTTCCATGTCCTGGCTATTATAAACAGTGCTGCGATGAACATTGGGGTACACGTGTCTCTTTCCCTTCTGGTTTCCTCAGTGTGTATGCCCAGCAGTGGGATTGCTGGATCATAAGGCAGTTCTATTTCCAGTTTTTTAAGGAATCTCCACACTGTTCTCCATAGTGGCTGTACTAGTTTGCATTCCCACCAACAGTGTAAGAGGGTTCCCTTTTCTCCACACCCTCTCCAGCATTTATTATTTGTAGACTTTTGGATCGCAGCCATTCTGACTGGTGTGAAATGGTACCTCATAGTGGTTTTGATTTGCATTTCTCTGATAATGAGTGATGTTGAGCATCTTTTCATGTGTTTGTTAGCCATCTGCATGTCTTCTTTGGAGAAATGTCTATTTAGTTCTTTGGCCCATTTTTTGATTGGGTCGTTTATTTTTCTGGAGTTGAGTTGTAGGAGTTGCTTGTATATTTTTGAGATTAGTTGTTTGTCAGTTGCTTCATTTGCTATTATTTTCTCCCATTCTGAAGGATGTCTTTTCACCTTGCTAATAGTTTCCTTTGATGTGCAGAAGCTTTTAAGGTTAATTAGGTCCCATTTGTTTATTTTTGATTTTATTTCCAATATTCTGGGAGGTGGGTGAAACTATAAAACTCCTAGAGGAGAACATAGGCAAAACACTCTCTGACATAAATCACAGCAGGATCCTCTATGACCCTTCCTTTTTTTAAATGAAAGTTTTATTGAGATAAAATCCACATATCATATAGTTCACTTGTTTTAAATCTGAAATTCTCTCTTTTTTTTTTGGGGGGGGGGGGTGGGATGGGCCAAAAAGTTCATTTGGGTTTTTAGTATTTTCTTTCTCTTTGCAATTTAATTGACTCTACATGCTTCAAGGAAACCTACATGTTGACAAGCCTCAAATCACAAGCTCTAAAGACATCTTTCCTGTACTTCAGACCCATATAGATTCTTTCCCATTTATTATCTTTCCCTCCTACTTATTAATTTTCCAAATATCTAATTAATTTAGCCAGACACCATCCAGGAGATTTTCTAGACTATCTTCTTTTCACAGTCAGTGGGTCTCCACATCACACACATTTTACCTGGTCTTATTTCTTGAACCCATCCCTATTCCATGTCTTTAATTACTTGTTAGTTGATCATGTATCCCTAATTCTACAGCCATAACCTCCTAACTCCAGTTTCTTAGATTCTAGTGTTAACACTTTTTAGATTCTTTAATAACTCACTTCAATAAAAAAATAAAATAAATTCCAACTTCCTCAGCGAAGCACAAAATCCTGTCTGGTCTTGTCTCTATTCCTCTAACTCACCTCACAGGACTCTTCACAGGTGTTCTCTACTTCAGTCACCCCAGACTGCCTTCTCTTTATGCCACTAGACAGTTAATTCTTTCTGCTTAGAATGTCCTTTTCTGTTCTTGTGTTGATAATTTCCTATTGTTGGGTGAGACAGTCTGTTTAGCTGTTTTGCAAACATTTTTCTCTTCTTGCCCCCAGAGCTAGACCATAACGGCCCGGCAATCAGGCAAGGCCATGTGAATGAATTTCAGTATTGGCACAAGGGTTCTTTCAGACCTAGATCATAAAGGCATCATGTACAATGTTCCTCTTTCTCTTTTTCTCTCCTCTGTCAAGTGACTGGATGTTAATGTCCAACGACAGTGTGGAAGTCCAATGTTGAAGATGAGCCTGGGTCTCTGAATGACTACATGAGCCACAACTATTCCTGTCACTCTGCTCCACTGAATATTACAAGTAAGAACTTAACTTCTAATATGAAAAGCCTCAGACTGCAGGGATAATCCAACTCTTGAACAGATACTCAAAAAGGCTTTGTAAATTTCTGTCTCCACAGGCCTCCTTTTGTGCACCACACTACTTGTGCACACACGCTCAGTCACTTCAGTCGTGTCCAACTCTCTGTGACCCCATTGACTATATAGCCCACCAGGCTCCTCTGTGCATGAGATTCTCCAGACAAGAATACTGGAGTGGACTGCCACACCCTCCTCTAGGAAATCCTCCAGGGGTCAAGCCGGAATCTCCCGAACTGCAGGCCGATTCTTCATCCACTGAGTCACCTGGGAAGCCCATTACTTGCCAAACTGTAAATAACTGTAATCTACAGGTTTTTCTCCTTCCCCATGCAGCTT